>NC_044326.1:16605216-16837716 GCF_007399415.2 Gopherus evgoodei | reverse complement strand
AGTTTGTGGGGACGGCTGGAGTGGCCCGCGGAGCGAGCGGAGCTGAGCAGTTTGCAGGGACAGCTGGAGCAGCTCACAGGACAGCTGGTGGAGCAGAGCGGCTGGTGGAGCGGAGCGGAGCAGTTTGTGAGGATGGCTGGAGGAGCAGAGCGGAGTGGAGTGGCTGGTAAAGCGGAACAGTTAGTGGAGAAGGCGAAAGCAGAACCCCACGGAGAGGCAGGGCAGTTGGCCCCGGACCACATAATAAGGTGCCCCTTCCTACCCAGACTGGGGGGAGGGACGTCTGCAGATGGACTCTTGAACTTTAGGGCTGCACTGACCCAGGACAGAGACTTTTGGATTGTGGGTCTTTTGGGACTGTGGGTGATTTGGGGGTTGCTGGACTCAAGAGCCCAGGGAAAAGGACACGGCCCAATTTCCTGGGGTGGGTCTTTGCTCACGGTTTGGTCTATGAACTCTAGTTAAGGTGTTTTCCCTTAATGCTTGTTGTTTATCTCATGTAAGTAAACCTTTTCTACTACACCGAGACTCTGTGCTTGCGACAGGGGAAGTATTGCCTCTTCGAGGCACCTAGGGGTGTGTGTAAGATTTTCCCAGGTCACTGGGTGGGGGCTCGAGCTGGTTTGGCATTGTGTTATTGAAACGAAACCCCTGGATACTGAACCCGGCCCTTGTTGCTGCCAACTCAGAGGGGCAGAAGGGTTACAGTTGCTTGTATAGTTGAAAAATTGAAGAAATTTAAACCCAATCCCTGTGCTGGACCAGCACCGTGGGTACCGCTGAGCTAATGTGCTTATATAAGTCAAGGTCTAACAGGCCCAATCATGCAAGGTGCAGAGTATACTCAACTCCTCCTGCAAATGCTCAGTCCCCTGCAGGATCAGACCTGTAGCTCTGTTGTGTGCGAAATGGTCATGTCAGACTATTAGTCCCTCACCAGAGGCTGCAAGCTTCTCCGCACATCTCTGCCAAATTGCACCTCCGCTCTGATCTGCAACACTCCAGCTATGCTAGCCCCAGGTCTGTCTCAGCAGACTGTCAATCATATCACTGGCAAGGTGCACAAACACTGTACATTAGAGTTAAGGGACTTCCACTTTCCTAATGGAAATGCGATAAAGACACAATGGATATATCACGTATTCTAGAGTGCTGCAGGAGACACAGGGCCCCTGCAAGAACAATTACAATCATACTTTGTAATTAATTTTACAGTTCAAATAGCTGTTGAAATCCTTGGGCTGTTTGGAGGCTCTGAAGCCTCAGCAGTAGCATTAAATGTTCCCTACACACTCACACTTATTTCTTTATATCTGAAAGTTTTGTAGCAGCATTTGCAACATGCAAGGAGCACGTAAGCTTGCCATTCCTCTTCCCCTGCTAAGACTTAAAACAGGATTCAGACACTGTTTTACGGTATGAGCTCATCAGGACATGCTGTGTTCTAGTGGTTAGAGCAGAGATGGACAAACTACAGCCCCTAGGCCACATGCAGCCTGCAGGATCGTCCTACCTGGCCCCTGAGTTCCCGGCCGGGGAGGCTAGCCCCTGGCCCCTCCCCCACTGTCTCCCCTTTCCCGCAGCCACGCTGCTGCACGGGCAGCTGTCTGGGTGGTGGGTTTGTGTGCTCCTTAGAGCAGCGTGGCAGCATATCTGCCTCTGGCTGGGAGGTGTGGCTCCAGACATGCTGCTCTGAGCAGCAAGGTAAGGGGGCTGGGGCAGGGGATCATGGGGGGCAGTCAAGGGACAGGGAGCAGGGGGCGGTTGGATGGAGCAGAGGTTCAGGGGGGCAGAGGACAGGGAACAGGGGGGATTGGATAGGGGGTGGGGCCCAGCGGGTGGTTGGGGCAGAGGTCCTGGGAGGAGGTGGTTGAGGATAAGAAACAGAGGGGTTGGATAGTGGGGGGGTCGAGGACAAGAAGCGGGGGGGGGTTGGTTCTGAGGGGGCAGTCAGGGGGTAGGAAGTGGGAGGGGTCAAATAGGGGGTGGGGAACAGGCTGTTTGGGGAGGCACAGCCTTCCCTACCTGGCCCTCCATTCAGTTTTGTACCCCAATGTGGCCCTAGGGCCAAAAAGTTTTCCCAGCCCTGGGTTAGAGCAAGGGACTGATAATCTGATAGCCAGAGATTCTGCTCTGCTGTCTGACTTGGAGTGAGTGAAGTCACCTACGGCCTGATTCTGCCATTCTCACTTCATGGGTAGTCCCACCGATCCAGATTCCAATCTCCTTGCCCTGAATAGCACCATAGCTACAGACAATACTTCTATTATCTGTAACGGAACTACGTGTGGAGTACAGGGATCAGAATCTGGCCCTCTGAAAGCTACAGGACAACTCTCAGAGTAACATTCTACTACTCCATGTGAATATGGGTAGCACAATGGGGCCTTGGGTCCTCTGACTCAGTTTACATGTTTTAACACCAAGGGCTAAATTGCGGTCTTGCCACGAGACTCCAGCAAGGGGCCATGCCTTATTGTGCTGCTTCAGGAGCAGACCAGGAGGCAGTGTGTGAGTTTGAGAATGACAATCCTGAGCTCCCTTTTGCTACAAGGTAAGTGTCCTGTGCAAATCTATACCCAGCTGAGCCTATGTCAGCCAGTATGCCAATGGAGCTACTGTGGCCAGCATGCTGGGGGAGGGGGGGAGGGGCAAGAGTGAAGGCTCCATCTGTTTACCACCCTTTCCCAGCCACTTGCACAAAAGGGGCAAATAGAAGCTCCCCACTCTCACACAGCTACCCGGGTACAGGCAGACTACAAAGGGAAGTCAGGGGGCAATAGCCTCATTACCTCTCTGAGCAGCTGTGCAAGCTGGGCCCCCATATGGCTCTCAGGCTAGATATAATAATTGTGGACTTCGGTGGGATCTCCTGTGTGAGCAAGGGTTGCAGGAGGTAGCACAAAACTCTGCTGTCTCCGTTGTACAATCATTTGGAGATCAAAAGGGCACAGTCCAAGAGCACACTCAGATTTCTTATCTCTTCGACAGGAAAGAGTAGACGTGTCATGGAAAAAGCATGTTTGGTTTACAGTGGAACATTAAAAAAATCATTCTTTACTGTGCAGTGTCTTTGGAAATTTGCACAAGCTCTTCCTGTGTTCAGAATGTCAGAGCCCAGGGCTATCCTGAAAATCTTTATAGTTAAACCATGTGCTCTTTCTTCAGTGAACCAATTCTGATTATAAACAGAATGTACATTATGGGGATCTTTTCCCAGAGGCACCCCTAAAATAGCTGATCTTTGGCCCCAGCTTCAAGCTCATAGTACGCTCATCTGTTGACAACCTACAGGCTATGAAATTCAAAGCCACAGAGACACAGGAGGAAGTCTGGCAGGCGAGTTAAGGGGGAAAAAAGACACTGAACAAACAAAACTATGCTTTTTGAAAAAAATGGCTGACTGCAAGGAGAGAATTTGGGAAGGGTCGCAGTGGTAGAAGATCATACGGGGTAATGAAAACAGAAAAAAGGCTGAATAATGGCTGCATTCAGAACCATTCGTAAAAGTCAAAGTACATCACCACTGATTCTCAAGTCTTTCCACTTTGCAAGTGCAAGCAATAACCTGGGAGCAAAACATATTGACAACCTTAGAGCAGTATCCTGTATTCCACCGGGGAAGAAACTCATCAGAATAGATTCGCAGCCTCGCTTTATGGAATAAATGGATGGTCTAAAATAAAGATTATACTCTGTTGCTAAGACAGGAAGCTGAAAACAGTAGCAGCAGTGTAAGCTGTCCTATGGATTGTCAATAGGAAAGGGAGGGGTAAAGCAAAGACTGATCTCCTGGGATAAGGTCTTAGTAAAAGAGATGGGTCTGAGCTAGGGCTCATCAACATTTTTCTGGAAAACTTTTTGTTCCAGTGCAAAACTGGATTTTCCATAAAAGAGACATTTTCATGGAAAGTGCCTTCTTTCCTTTAATATATTCAATTTTTCAACAGAAACCTGAGAATTTGAAAACGGAACATTTTTGGTCACAAAGTGAACTTTTTTTGGTGTGGTGCCAAAAAAAACCCAGACATTTTCCCACATGGAAAAATGCATTTTCTCACCAGCTGTAGCCTGAGTCAGGAATTTCAGATTCAGATCTGATGCAAGAGGATCTTGATACATTCCATTAAGAATACAGAGACTAGCCATGAAGTCTCAACCTAAACTCTGAGGGGGACTCGCCAGTGCCCTACACCTGTTGTGATCATTTACACCAGTGCAAAGTGGGTGTAAAACACTACCAGCTCAGTGTGGTAGCATATTACATGCAGTTTTCACTGATGCGAATGACTAGACAAGGCGCAGAGCAACAGAGAATCAGGTCCTCTAACTTCCCTGTAGTTCAAGGGTTGTTCAGACCATGGTCTTTGTATTGACCAATGATCGCTACTTACTTAGCCCCTGCGATCAGCCGGTACGGCTTCACCAGCCCCCTCTGTACAAGCGAACAGGCTGACGCAGTATCTATCAGGTCTGTTTGGGGGTTCCTCCCAATCCTCACTGGGATGGTGGACAGTTTCTGCCCCCCTTTTCGCTCCCCAACTTGAGTCCAGCCACAAAATTCAGCCCACCCACACTCCACATCAGGGCAGTCCAGGTATGTCCAGGTCTCCCATACTGCCAGCAAACAAGGTTGGTGGGCCTCTCAGGTGCTCCTGGGGGCTTCCCCTTTCTCTCCAGGCCTTTCCTGGAAAAAGGTTCCTCCAATTTCTTCCCTGCCTCCTTGTCTTTCCGGGGTCGGTCCTCCCTCCAGTGACTCTCTGCCTTAATATATTCCTAGGTCAACCTGACCGCTGCCTCGACAGTGACTGGCTGGTGATGCCTTACCCAGACGCATATGTTCTCGGGGAGGCTCTGCAGCAATTGTTGTAGGACCAATGCGTGCATCATTTCTCCCACCGTGTGCGTCTCCGGCCTCAGTCAGAATGTGGCCCGGTCCATTAGCCTCTAGGCATACGCCCGGGGCCACAATGCTGTCATCCATCGGGCTGCCTGGAACTTTTGGTGGTACAGCTCTGTCGACAGGCCCACCCAGTCTAGAATGGCTGCCCTAACCTCCTCATAGTTCTGGGCTTGTTCGTTGCTCAAGGCCATATAGGCCACTTGAGCCACTCCAGTCAGGTATGGAGCCAGTTGGAGAGCCCAGGTTGCCCTCTCCAACCCGGCGCCCGTGGCTACCCGCTCAAAGGTCCTGAGAAAGGCATCTGGAGCATCTGCCAGGCTCATTTTACAGAGTCCCCAGACTGGCAGTCAGGTGCTCTCTCCTGCCGCAGGACTCACCACTCGTTGCAGGAGCTGTTGTTGCACACCGATCTGCTCCCATATGAAGCCTCGCAGACTTTGCTGTTGCTCTGCTTGCCAGGTCAGTAAAGCCTGTCTCGTGGACTGGTGGGACTGCTGAAAACTTTGCAGGGCCTGCTGTTTGACCAGCCATTCCAGGGTCTCCTCCATATCCGGGCCGCCAACCACATTTGCTGGCTCTTGGATCCTGAAAAAGCCAGAACCCTGTATCCTGGCCAGCAACCTGTTACACAGTGTAAAAGCAATAGAAATCAGGGGAAAAAACAGTCTTCATATCTTGTATATATGCTTTTGCCAAACTTCTCTGCCTTTGAGAGGACAGGAAAAATACATGAATTATTCTGTGATCATGAAAGCAAGTAGACAGATTCTCAGCTTTGTTCTTGCCTTTTTGTGCTGCAAGAGTGGTGGAAAGTGGCTGGAATTTGGCCAGATAGAATTCCCCTGCAAAAGGGAAATTCTCAGCTTGCAACACCCTCTCCTCCTAGCCTCAGCCTAGTGGGCATGCTAAGGGTAGCAAGAGGCTTGGCCAGATTGCTACTGCACTCTGGCTATTCTCATCTGGAGGAAAGTCCATGGTACAGGCTAGGTTAAAATAGCCCTGGGAATAGAAAGCTTCCATATGGAAGAGAGGATTAGAAAGTATCACAGGTAAGTTCAACATGCCTAAATTCACATTTCCGGAGCAAGCTTATATTCTGAAATGTCCTGATTTTTGAGGACTTTGTCTCATAACCTTAACAGGGCACTAGTATGCATTTTGTAGTTGTTTTTTTAAGGGCTTTGAAGGAGGTATGGGGACCAGAAAAAGGAAGGACGGACTCACCAGAAAATCTAGAGGCAATCAGTTGCACATAGTAACAAGCCTTGCCAGCAAATGTTACTATCCTATCTCTGTCAAGTATCAGAGGGTAGCCGTGTTAGTCTGGATCTGTAAAAGCAGCAAAGAATCCTGTGGCACCTTATAGACTAACAGACGTTTTGGAGCATGAGCTTTCGTGGGTGAATACATGCATCTGAGGAAGTGGGTATTCACCCACGAAAGCTCATGCTCCAAAACGTCTGTTAGTCTATAAGGTGCCACAGGATTCTTTGCTGCTTATCCTATCTCTGCACATATTTGATTTCCACACCTTTTGAGTTTCTTACTCCACAGCTATTGGCTTATTCAGCTTGTACATCTTATAAACTCCTCTGGCTTTTGAACAACACTGCTATTATTGTACCCCAATCCTGCAAACACTGGTACACGGAAATAATTACTTCTGTGAGTAGTCCCACTGACTTGAACTGGTCTACTCATAGGAGCAACGTTACTCAGAGGTATCAGTGTTTGTAGGACTGGGCACTTAACTAGCTGCAAGCACATGCACTGTGCATCAATTTTTTTAACTTCTGTAGGCCTGAGCAGTAGAAAATTTAGTTAGGTTCTGTATATAACTTTCAAATTCCTATGGCTTGGGGAATTTTTTTTTTTTTTTTTTTACACCAAGCAAAAGTACAAGTCCCATAGGAGTACTATGCCAACACTGGTTCGACTTCAGCCATTTGTGCAGTAGCCCTGATTTTGTTGGTGGTGGTTCTTAAAGGTGGCTGGAATATTTTATTATGCATTATGTATATATATTTTTCTCCATTCTCCTGTAACTAAAACACAGATGTCACTAGCAGCATTTGATATAAAATAAATAACAATTATATCCAATTAGCAATATGGCATCATTACAACTATGCTTTCATTATCATTATTGCATATTATTAAGAGCTAATTTTAATAAATAAAATATAAAAATAGCTAGCTACCTGCCTCATCTTTGGACAAAAATATCATTCCATGTGTTTTATGTTCAAGAATGTTGTGAAAATAGAATTATAATGGAAACTGTTTTGCAATCTTAATGGCAGCGGTCACTGTTGTAATAAAACAAAACTAAATATAAATTATTAACAATATAATAATTGTCACTATTTTCATTACCTGCATTATTCCATATTATTAAGAGCATTTTTTAAAAGGCTTTTCATGTTTTTAAATATTTTTCACCATGAGCAACTCAAAGTATCCCAATACTCCTTTTACTAAATTCCTTTTCCCCTCTGGATAATAAAAACAGTAAAGTTCTATTATCCATGAAAGTCTCCCATCACTGCACATTTCCATGTTTCCCCATTCATTTTTATTGAAATCAAGCAGCAGTCCAAGACAGATCTGCATTTCCCATGAAACAGGGCAGACATCCTTTAACCTGCATGTATCACTTTGTGAGGGCGATATGATCTCTGTGTTCACTACAAGACCACAGTTTAAGAGCTAAAAAAGACATAGACTCATTTTCCCTTACAGCTGCTGCTTCTAAACCAGTAGCAAACCAAAGCCGTTGCTGCTGAGAACCAAAGGTCATGTTGAGAAAAATGAAACCGTGTATGAATAGAATAGGGCTCTGAAGCCTCACCGACAAATTCATTTTGAGCCTCATGCTATCTCTAGGAGGGTGAGTGTATACGAGCGATCTCAAGAGAAATGTTAACAAATATCTTTGGAAGGCCAACGCTAGTACAGCCGCAGCATTTTAAACTTCAATAGCCTGATATACAATACGGAATATGAATTTGTATTAGTGAGAGATTAGATCCTGTTTTACATTATGAAGTTTGCTATCTGCATCCCACCTTAAATTAGGAATGACTGCCAATATGTTGCAACATGTAAAACAGCCATACATATTCATTTATCAGATTCTTTGCAAGGCATTTCTCAATTACGCTTCTAATGAGGGAAAGAAAGCTTGTGCTTTAAGGCAGATTTTCAAAGCCATCATCTTCACTAATAATTTATGCATGCATTTTAAAAGAATGCATATTCATGTTCTGGAGATTGGGATAGAACTGTGAGGAAGAAATGTTTACATTTCAAGTGAAATTGGTAAATTTTGAAACAAATCAGAATAGTTCTGCAAACAGAACATTTTTCACTTTTTACTTGGCATATTTTCACTAATTTAGCTTTAAATAAATGTAGCCTTTTTCAGGGAAACCTCTGTTTGCTCAGCCAACTGAAGTGGTGGGTTTTAGGATGAGTAGCAACCTGTATTCACAGTCATAATGGAAAGACTTTCTAAGGGTACACAGCGAAGAATGAAATCTAAAGGCCGGTTTATGAACCCCCAGCTATTGATCAGTTATCCCGGGGAGCATTCCTGTTCATTTCAATGGGACTGCTCAGCAGTGTGAATAAGGGGTTTATAATCTGTCCAACATACAATCAACACCGTGTTTTGCTAAATAAATAAATAAATAATTCTGTTGCTTTTATAAAAATAACAACCATTATATATTTTGAATGAAGCCATGTTTATGAAAGTCTTTCCTTGGAACAAATTACCCTCTAACATGCATCAGGTTCACAGCAGTGTAGCTCCGATGGCTCCATATTTACACAGGTCTGCAAGGAGAAACGGACTCTTTGTTACAAGGGTTATGCTTTGGGTACAATTACTGATGACTATTTACGATGACCCACATTTTCAAATGCAATTAGTGATTTTTGGTGCCTCAATTTTTGGAAGCCCAATTTGAAATACCTTAAAGGGGCCTGATTATCAGACGAGTTGCTCAGTGCTATCTGAAAATCAGCTTTTTTAAGGTGTTTCAATTGGGGGAAAAAATGGGAGCACCAAAATAGCTATTTACTTTGGAAAATGTAGAGTAATATGTTTAGATAGTATACTGATAGGTACCTTGGAGAACATAGGTCGAGAGAGAGAGATTCATAGACTAAGGCCAGAAGGGTCTTTTTTCATTTGCAGACCCCTAAAAAATTTCAAATGGAGGTGCCAACCCCTTTGGAAATCTTAGATACAAACTATGATCCTCCCCGAGGTCCAGAGATGAAAGGTCGAAAACCACTGCAAGAGTTCATTTCCCTCGCTGTTAGAATGTCTGCCTTATTTCTAGTCTGAATTTGTCTAGCTTCAGCTTTCAACCACTGGATCTCATTATGCCTTTTTCTGTAGATTAAAGAGCCATTTATTTATCAGAAATCTCTTCCCAGTATAGGTTCTTGCACACCCTGATCAAGTCACCTCTTAACCTTTCCTTGGATAAACTAAATACATGAAACTTCTTTAGTCTCTCACTGTAAAGCAGGTTTTCCTGACTTAGATGAGGAGTCTTGTAACTCTTTTCTGAAACCTTTCCAAGTTTTCAATGTTTTACTGTCTCCTAATGCTGTACACAGAGGTAACATAACCAGTCTATTCCTACTTGATATAACCCTGTTTACACATCTAAGAATTGTGTTTGCACTCTTAGGCTAGTCTACACTGGGAACTTACATCAGCACAGCTACATCTCTGAGAAGTGTGGAAAATCCACACCCCTGAGAAATGTAGCTATGTTGATCTAACCCATGGTGCAGACAGTGCTAGGTTGATGGAAGGTGGACTCCATATGCCAATGGGAGAACTCCTCTTGTCAGCGTAGAATAGATAGTATCTATACCAAAGTGCTACAGCGGTGCCTCTGTAGTGCTTTAAGTGTAGACATATCCTAAGCTGCAGCAATCATGTTCAACTGGTAATCAAACAATACCTCTATATCCTTTTCAGTATCACTACATTCCAGGATATAGTCCCCCATCTTGTAAGTGTGGGCTACATTCTTTGTTTCTAGTGAAGATGATAAAATACGGGTAGCATTGATAAGAAACAATCAAATGAAAAAAAAACAGGAGTACTTGTGGCACCTTAGAAACTAACAAAATTATTTCAGCATGAGCTTTCGTGAGCTACAGTTCACTTCTTCGGATGCATAGAATGGAACACACAGACAGGAGATATTCATACATACAGAGAACACGAAAAGATGGAAGTATGCATACCAACAGGAAAAGTCCCTCTGCCATGTACATTGGCCAAACCAGACAGTCTCTATGCAAAAGAATAAATGGGCACAAATCTGACATCAGGAATCATAACATTCAAAAACCAGTGGGAGAACACTTCAACCTCTCTAACCACTCAGTGACAGACTTGAAGGTGGCAATTTTGCACCAAAAAAACTTCAAAAACAGACTCCAAAGAGAGACTGGTGAACTTGAATTAATATGCAAATTAGTAAAAGCAGCAAAGAATCCTGTGGCACCTTATAGACTAACAGATGTTTTGGAGCATGAGCTTTCGTGGGTGAATACTCACTTCATCAGATGCATGTAGTGGAAATTTCCAGGGGCAGGTACATATATGCAAGCAAGCTAGAGATAATGAGGTTAGTTCAATCAGGGAGGATGAGGCCTTGTTCTAGCAGTTGAGGTGTGAAAACCAAGGGAGGAGAAACTGGTTCTGTAGTTGGCAAGCCATTCACAGTCTTTGTTTAATCCTGAGCTGATGGTGTCAAATTTGCAGATGAACTGAAGCTCAGCAGTTTCTCTTTGAAGGCTGGTCCTGAAGTTTTTTTGCTGCAGGATGGCCACCTTAAGGTCTGCTATAGTGTGGCCAGGGAGGTTGAAGTGTTCTCCTACAGGTTTTTGTATATTGCCATTCCTAAGATCTAATTTGTGGCCATTTACCCTTTTCCGTAGAGACTGTCCAGTTTGGCCGATGTACATAACAAAGGGGCATTGCTGGCATATGATGGCGTATATTACATTGGTGGACGTGCAGGTGAATGAAATTAGATTAGATACAATTAACTCAGACACAATTAACTCAGGTCTAAACAGAGACTGGGAATGGCTGGGTCATTACACTAACTGAATCTATTTCCCTATGTTAAGTTCTCTTCACACCTTCTATGGGTCACCTTAATTATCACTTCAAAAGTTTTTTTTTTCCTCCTGCTGATGATAGCTCATCTCAATTGATTAGATTCTTCCTGTTGGTATACATACTTCCATCTTTTCATGTTCTCTGTATGTATAAATATCTCCTGTCTGTGTGTTCCATTCTATGAATCCGAAGAAGTGAGCTGCAGTTCACAGCAGCTCATGCTGAAATAAATTTGTTAGTCTCTAAGGTGCCACAAGTACTTCTGTTCTTTTTGAGGATACAGACTAACACGGCTGCTACTCTGAAACCAATCAAATGAAAGAGTCCCATTCAATTACATCATGTAGTGTCACAAACAGTGACAACTTTTAAAGTGCGTATATACCAATGCTAGAAGTCTAAATAATAAGATAGGTGAACTAGAGTGCCTCATATTAAATGAGGATATTGATATAATAGGCATCACAGAAAATTGGTGGAATGAGGATAATCAGTGGGACAAAGTAATACCAGGGTACAAAATATATAGGAGGGACAGAACAGGTCGTGCTGGTGGGGGAGTGGCACTATTTGTGAAAGAAAGCATAGAATCAAATGAAGTAAAAATCTTAAATGAACCAAACTGTCGATAGTAATTCCATGCTCTAATAATAAGAATATAGCAGTAGGGATATATTACTGACCACCTGGATGGTGATAGTGCCTGTGAAATGCTCAGGGAGATTCGAGAGGCTATAAAAATAAAAAACTCAATAATAATGGGAGATTTCAACTATCCCCATATTGACTGGATTCAGGACGTGATGCAGAGATAAAGTTTCTTGACACCTTAAATGACTGCTTTTTGGAGCAGCTGGTCCTGGAACCCACAAGAGGAGAGGCAGTTCTTGATTTAGTCCCAAGTGCAGCACAGGATCTGGTCCAAGAGGTGAATATAGCTGGATTGCTTGGTAATAGTGACCATAATATAATTAAATTTAACATCCCAGTGGCTGGGAAAACTCCACAGCAGCCCAACACTGTAGCATTTAATTTCACAAAAAAGAGGAAGTCAGTGAAACAGAAATTAAAAGGTATAGCACCAAAAGTGAAATCCCTGCAAGCTGCATGGAAACTTTTAAAGACCCCATAATAGAGGCTCAGCTTAAATGTATACCCCAAATTACAAACCATAGTATGAAAGGGCCACTGTGGCTAAACAACAAAGTAAAAAAAGCAGTGAGAGGCAAAAATGCTTCCTATAAAAAGTGGAAATTAAATCCTCGTGAGGACAATAGAAAGGAGCATAAACTCTGGCAAATGAAGTGTAAAAATATAATTAGGAAGGGCAAAAAAAATTTGACGAACAGCTAGCTAAAGACTCAAAAAGTAATAGCAAAAAAGTTTTTAAGTACATCAGAAGCAGAAAGCCTGCTACACAATCAGTGGGGCCACTAGACAATCGAGATGCTAAAGGAGCACTAAAGGATGATAGGGCCATTGCGGAGAAACTAAATGAATGCTTTGCATTGGTCTTCACAGCTGAGGATGCCTAATATTGGCAATTAATTTGGCAACTGATCTTTGATTATCAGCAGGTAAGTATGCCCAATGGTCTGTGATGGGATGTTAGATGGGATGGGATCCGAGTTACTACAGAGAATTCTTTCCTGGGTGCTGGCTGGTGAGTCTTGCCCACATGCTCAGGGTTTAACTGATCGCCATATTTGGGGTCGGGAAGGAATTTTCCTCCAGGGCAGATTGGCAGAGGCCCTGGAGGTTTTCTGCCTTCCTCTGCAGCATGGAGCATGCGTCACTTGCTGGAGGATTCTCTGCAGCTTGAGGTCTTCAAATCATGATTTGAGGATTTTGATAACTCAGGCATTGGTTAGGGGTTTGTTACAGGAGTGGGAGGGTGAGATTCTGTGGCCTGCATTGTGCAGGAGATCAGACTTGATGATCATAATGGTCCCTTCTGACCTTAAAGTCTATGAGTCTATGTGAGGGTGTCATAGTATCTTTCCCCAATCTGAACCTTAGAGTCCAAAAGTTGGGGTACCAGGATGAATTCCCCTAAGCTTAATTACCAGCTTAGATCTGATACACTGCCACCACCCAAAAATATATAGTGTTTTGGGGCACTCTGGTCCCCGCAAAAACCTTCCCTTGGGACCTCAAGACCCAAATTCCTTGAGTCTTACAACACAGGGGAATAAACCATTTCCCTCCCCTACTCTTCCCCTCCAGATGTTCCCTCCCTGGGCTCCTGGAGAGAGAGACAGATTCAAGCTCCGTGAATCTAGAACAAAGGGATTCCACCCTTCTCCCTTCCCTGTTAAGTACAGACTCAATTCCCTTGAGCCTTAACAAGGGGAAAAAATCAAACAGGTCTTAAAAAGCAAAACTTTTAATAAAAAGAAAGAAAAAAGTAAAAGTTTTCTCTGCAATTTAGATGGTAAAAGTTACAGGGTCTTACAGCTTATAGACACTAGAAAGAAGCTTCCCCCCCCCAGCAAAAATACAATTTAAAATACTTCCAGCAAACTACACATTTGCAAATACAGAAAACAATCAAAAGATTATAACCGCCTTCTCTACTAAATACTCACTATTCTGAATATATAAGAGACTGTAGCAGGGAGATTGGCAAGAAATCTGGTTGCACGTTTAGTCCCTTCCAGGACCCAGAGAGGACAAAGCAAAACCCAAAAAACACAAAGGCTTCTCTCCACTGAGATTTGAAAGTATCTTGTTTCCTGATTGGTCCTCTGGTCAGGTGTCCGGTTCACTGTTTGTTAACCCTTTACAGGTAAAAGAGACATTAACCCTTAACTATCTGTTTATGACAGAGAGAGATTCCCAAAGCTGAGCTATTCTATTTAGGTGACAAATCTGAGGAACTCTTGCAAATTGAGGTGTCATTAGAGGAGGTTTAGGAACAAATTGATAAACTAAACAGTAATACGTCATCAGGACCAGATGGCATTCACCCAAGACTTCTCAAAGAACTCAAATGTGAAATTGCAGAGCTACTAACGGTAGTTTGTAACCTATCATTGAAATCAGCTTCTGTACCAGATGACTGGAGGATAACTAATATGACACCAATTTTTAAAACGGGCTCCAGAGGTGATCCTGGCAATTACAGGGCGGTAAGTCTGACTTCAGTACCGGGCAAACTGGTTGAAACTATAGTAAAGAACAAAACTGTCAGACACATAGATGAACATAATTTGTTGGGGAAGAGTCAACATGGTTTTTGTAAGGGGAAACCACGCCTCACCAAATTACTAGAATTCTTTGAGGGGTTCAATAAGCATGTGGAAAAGGAGGATCCAGTGGCTATAGTATACTTAGATTTTCAGAAAACCTTTGACAAGGTCCCTCATCAAAGGCTCATAAGCAAAGTAAACTGCCATGGGATAAGAGGGAAGGTCCTCTTATGGATTGGTAACTGGTTAAAAGATAGGAAACAAAGGGTAAGAATAAATAGTCATTTTTCAGAATGGAGAGAGGTAAATAGTGATGTTCCCCAGGGATCTGTACTTGGTCCAGTCCTATTCAACATATTCATAAACGATCTGGAAAAAGGGGTAAACAGTGAGGTGGCAAAATTTGCAGATGATATAAAACTACTCAAGAGAGTTAAGTCCCAAGCAGACTGCAAAGAGCTACAAAAGCATCTCACAAAACTGGGTGACTGCGCAACAGAATGGCAGATGAAATTCAATGTTGATAAATACAAAGTACTGTAATGCACATTGGAAAACATCATCCTAACTATACCTATACAATGATGTATTCTAAATTAGCTGTTACCACTCAAGGAAGAGACCTTGGAGGAGTTGTTGCTAGTTCTCTGAAAACAACCACTCAGTGTAAAGCAGCAGTCAAAAAAGTGAACAGAATGTTGGAAATCATCAAGAAAGGGATAGATAATAAGACAGAAAATATAGTATTGCCTCTATATAAATCCATGGTACGTCCACATCTTGAATACAGTGTGCAGATGTGGTAGCCCCATCTCAAAAAAGATATATTGGAATTGGAAAAGGTTCAGAAAAGGGCAACAAAAATCATGAGGGTTATGGAACGGTTTCTATTTGAGCAACGATTAATAACACTGGCACCTGTCAGCTTGGAAAAGAGATGACTAAGGGGGATATGATAGAGTTCTATAAAATCATGACTGGTCTGGAGAAAGTGAATAAGGAAGTGTTATTTACTCCTTCTCATAACACAAGAATTAGGGGCCACCTAATTAATAGGCAGCAGGTTTAACACAAACAAAAGGAAGTATTTTTTCACACAATGCACAGTCAACCTGTGGAACTCCTTGCCAGAGGATGTTGTGAAGGCCAAGAATATACCAGGGTTCAAAAAAGAACTAGGTAAGTTCACATAGCATATTTCCATCAGTAGCTATTTGCCAGAATGAGCAGGGATGGTATCCTTAGCCTCTGTTTGCCAGAAGCTGGGAATGGGTGACAGGAGTTGGATCAGTTGATCATTACCCGTTCTATTCATTCCCTTTGAGGCACCTGGCATTGGCCATTGTCGGAAGACAGGATACTGGGATAGACCGACCTTTGGTCTGATCCAGTATGGCCATTCTTATATTCTTACTCCACAAAGACCCAGATTCTGAGCTGAGTTTCAGGCTTGAGCAACCCCAGGTCCCAAAGGGAAGCTCCGTAAAAACAACAGAATTTCACCTGCGTTCACGTTGAAGCAGCACATTTTACATGACAGAAAACATTTATCTGACCATGTTTGTGTGACCTTGGACCTGATTGTGTGGGGGAAGTTTGTGAATCATTTGACAACCCTGACCTGAGTTTGGAATGAAAATTAAACCCGGCGATTTAGCTTCACTTTAGGTATTACCAACATTCTGCATAGTTTAGAAAGAAGCCTTGACACGCATTGTGCTTTCATAAGGGAATTACCGGTTCTGTTCATTCCCTTTGAGGCACCTGGCATTGGCCATTGTCAGAAGACAGGATACTGGGCTAGATGGACCTTTGATCTGATCCAGTATGGCCATTCTTTTGTTCGTATGTATATTCTAAATATATGACCTTGCATTTGGCTGTGTTAACATGCATATTGTTCAAATGAACTCATCTTAACAAGTAATTTTGGTTAGACAATACAATTGAGCTACTCCATCATTATTTACCCATATACCAATTTTTGTTTCATCTGGAGACTTTTCCAGTAATTATTTTATATTTTATATCCAGATCATTGACGGAAAAAAAATAGCATTAGGCCAAGAAATGATTCCTGTGAGACCCTTGTAGAAATACCCACACTGAATGATGAATCCCCATTTACAATTATGATTTGAGATCTATCAGTTAACCAGTTTTTAATCCATGCAAAATGGGCTATATTGATTTTGTATAGTACTGAATATTTTTACCTCAGTGTTATATAGTATTAAGTCAAACGCCTTACAAAGATCTAAGTCTATTATAACAATTATTTTTATCAAACCATGTTGATTGGCATAAATAATGCTACAAACCTTTAATTCTTTACCAATTTTATCTTATATCTGACTTTCCATCACTTTGCCCAGGACTGATGACAGGCTAATCACCCTATAGTTACCCGCGTCATGCATTTACCTTTTTTACTGGCAGAACTTAACCAGACTGCGGAAAACTGACAAATGGAATCTACAGAATTATTTTTGTGTATGTCCAAACAATGATTCTTTTATAAAGCAAAATTGTTTTTACAAGTACATTCCTACTATTCAAACCCACAAATGTGGAGCATGTACATTCATTTTCCACTGGTCTCACACTGTGTTCTGAACCTCATTAACTTCTACATCTCGTATAAACAGGATTTCTCCTTGTCTGATCTGTACTTTAGCTAGAACTATTAAACAGGTAACAATTGTAAAATCCAGAAATAAATGTTTATTAATGTTGTCCTATCTGTTCCTCTCCGTCATAAGAATGTAACAGAGGAAGCAAATGATTCTAAAAGACATGAGGATTTTGAAGTGCAGCAAGTAGGTTGCATTCTCCAAAAGCATTCCAGGACCAGCAGGTTTGAGGACTGGGCAGAGAAGATGACCACGCAGTCAGAAAGAGGTCTTCGTGAATTTAAAGCTAAATTAAGGAGACAGAAGACCCCAAAAGATGAGCCAAACCACTCCCTTATGTCATGGCTTTCACTAGGGTTAGGTGGGAAGAGAGTATAATGCATCCCCTCTTCCTTTACTCTAACATCTAGGCTTTCTGTAAATAAAATTGCATCATATATCACACAAATTAGTCAGAGGAGAGTCTGTTATGCATCATGGGAGATATAGTCCAGCCAAGGAGCCCAGCTCTTAGGAGAGAATTGGGGCACAAAGTGCCCAGACTACAACTCCTATGAGGCAATACCATACTGTCGGAAGCTGCAGATTAACATTGAACTGAATTGATACAAAACATTCTGGTCCAATTCACCAGACCAAAGTCAAACAGGTCAAACCAACCCAGTCGCAGGTCCACATGACAAGATCTTTTCCGTGTTTGAGACACCAGAAGTTTTTGTTGTTTTTGTTTTGTTTGTAGTAAAGTTCATCTTTTTACTTCCTCATTCTTTCCTTCCCACTAACAATTCACCAAATGCTTTCCCTCTGTATTTCCAATGAATCAGATTTCATTCATTCTTTAAGAATCTCTGGTGGCTTCACCATCTGGCACTCTTTTCCTTAGGCTATTTCGTTTCAGAAAGGGAGTGGGAAGACAGAGAAACAAAGCGAGAATGTAAAATCTAAACGCTGAACAAAACATGAAGACAAAATGTTTTAGATCACTTCATTTCATAGTTCTGTTTCATGGTTGGCCAAACTGTTTGTATGATAAATGAGACCTCGACATGAGAAATTCTAGAAAAACACTATGGGCAGGACACGTCTTACCATGCCCAGCCATTTTACCTTCACTTCTATTTTTCTTTCTTGTTCATAAACTTTTTCTTTAATCCTCTTCCTGTAAAAACAAAAATAAAAGCTGACTTAGTAGTTCTTGCTTCAGATATCTTATAATTTCTTGCTTCAGATATCTTATAATTATTATAATTATAATCTTATAATAATAATTATATTTATCTTATATAGAAATACAGCCCTTATGTGCTGTATTTCTAAGGGAAGGAATTTAGATTCCTGACCTGGCACTTGAAAGTCCTGGGTTTAATTCTCTCCCCCACATCAGATTTCTAGTGTCACCTTGGGCAAGTGACTTAGTTGCTCTGTGCCTCAGTTCGCTATCTATAAAATGGGGATAATAGCACTGCCTGGCCTCACAGGGATGTGGTGAGGGCTTCAGATACTCTGATAGCGGGGGGCATATAAGTATCATAGACAGATATATGCTTTGATAGGGTCTTGTGGTTAAGACAAAGAACATGCAGCTCTTCATTATATACCAGGAACTGCAGCCTGCAAGAGTTGGGGAAGGAATCTTTCATCGACTTCTAAGAAAAGAAGCAGCCATCCTATTTATTTCCAGATATGCCTGGAGAGGAGAGGAGAAACAGATACAGGATAGATATTCGGTGGGCTTTGTATGGACCTATCGCACTCGCTTCTGAAGAACATTTCTGTTCATGTTGTAGCTAATGACATTTCTGCATTTTGACTAAAAGTCTTAGCAAATTTCAGGCAGTCAGTGAAGTAACACTAACACTGCTGAGAATATAGGAGGGAGGAGATGCAATAGATAAGATGATAGGTGGTGAAGTCTTTGGACAGGTTATCACTTCTTTCATCCAACTGTTTCAATGCTCTTTTCTAATGTTAATGAATTCAGTACCACTATAACACTTGGTCTTCAAACAAAAGCAGTTTTCATTGGATTTTTATAATTCAGATAACAGAGACATTTCTATTGGTCTTGGGCCTCATTTTCAAGTATTGCGCATAAACCAGCCTAGGAGTGAACCCTTTAACAGAGACATTTGTACTAATCAAGTATCAGCATAAATAAGGAGATTCTGGTCCAAATCAGCCCTTCCAATTTTAGGGATAGAAGAAAAGAAGGGTGCACAAATACTAGCCAAAAGTTGCTGTCTGGTAAATAAGAGATGGGAGGCAGAGAAGCCTAAGCAATAGCATTCTCCTATACTCTGACCTGACACCAATCCCTCCAAGTGAACATTGTATCACCAGGACTCTGTGGGCTTGGCAGAAACTAACTATGGGAGGAGGTCCGAGCCAGTAGACTGCCATCATTTGCTGCATCAGCCCCAGCATTTGACATTGTGCAATCCCACTCTGCAACGATCATAACAATGCCTCAGTGAATGGGGAAGCAGAGCTGACAGGCAGGAAGGCTAGGGAAGCAGAGTTTGTTCGGAGTCATGCTACTAGAGACAAAGGAGAGGCCAATTTGTGACAAACAGAGTTTGGAATGTTCCAGGCCTTTGCCTATACAGGGGTCCGGTGGAGCCGGTACAGAACAGTGCATGTACTATGCCAGCATATCTGTGGTAGCCCTTTCAGTTTTTGCAGAATTTAAGCTTACACTTTATTTTTTAGAAAAGGTTTCTCACCCTAATGAGTGTGAAAACAACCTTCCAAATGTAAATTGATTAAGTACTGCATTTCTGAGTCTGAACCTAGACAGAAAGAGTAGCTCCAAGAAATCCTCCCATTCAGATCAATGGATGTTTACTAAGAAACCTGATGATATTTAACTATAAAGCTGTGAACTAAGTTACTAGTGCTTATTGATCTATTCTAAAACTGCAGGTGGAGCACAAGTAGAGGACCACCAAATGTTTTTCCTAACCTGGCCCATGTATAAATGCTCAGAAATCTGTGGGATTTCCCTGGAGACCTCAAGGACCTCTTCCCGCTCCAGGAATGGACTGTAGCCTATAGGACTAACCTGCTTGCTTGCATATATATGTACCTCTCTTATAGTTTAAGTATTTGGCTTATTGTAATAGGTTTATAGATTTATATTAAAGTAAATTTGGCTGTAAAGCAAGAGACCTACAGGCCATATCCTGTATGTTAAGCTAAGGCAAAGTTAACATATGTATATTAAGACCTTTTACTTAGAAAGCAAAGTTGACCTATATCTTGTTATCCAAATAGATAAAGTACCCACGCTTATGTCTAAGACCTTTACCTAGACCAACAGATAATGAAGAATGGCATAGGGGATTTTTCAATGTTGTACCCACAGACGTAACAAGTACACCACAAGAGACTGATGTGAGTACATACCTGTCATCAATACGCACATACATATTAGCCTATGGGGTAAACGTACCCTAACATTTCTGTGGGTAAGGAATGAAATTTGGGCATAAGAGGAAGGATTTCCGGCACTCTGCCCGATAAAAGAGGTGACACGCCTCAATAGAGTACTCCATCTCCATTCTCAATTCACTCAACTTCTCACTCCATTTCTACTCTTACTTATTCTCTATCTATTCTATCTATCTACGATGACGGCTACTATTAGTAGGCTATACTTGTTCTTCTTAAACTTTAAGTTTCAAAGGAACTAGGCTGAGGCCTTGGCTACACTTGAGAGTTACAGTGCTGATGGTGGCTTTACAGCGCTGTAACTCACTCCCCGTCCACAATGGCAAGGCACATACAGCGCTGTATCTCCCTGGCTACAGCGCTGCTTGTACTCCACCTGGACAAGAGGAATAAAGAGAATAGCGCTGCTGCTGCAGCTCTGGGGTGCCAGTGTAAACAGGAAATAATCTTACTACCCTGTAACTGATCCCCGGAAGCTTCCCATAATGCTTTTAAGTAAAGATTACTCTCTTTGTTTTTTTGTGATGCCTCTGTTTGTTTTGTTGTGAACTCTGGGACCTGCTTATCAAAAAACCAAACACAGCTCCTGTTTGCTGTGAAGGAGCCCACAGCTAGTGTTTGCTTGAAGAGAGGGGGAAGGAAAGGGCTTGAGGAGAGAAGCAGCGCAGCAGGCGGGGGGGGGTGTCCATTTTGGAGCGGCTGCTTATCTGGTCTGTGAGGAAAAAAACAAAGAGGGCTATTTTCTTTCAGTGAGTGAGAGTGGGGTGGGGGAGGGGTTGGAACTTGCAAGGCAGGGACACAGTGTCAGCTCCAAAAATCCAGTCTCTCTCTCCCCCATGCTCCCTGTCACACTCCACCCCACCTTTTGAAAAGCATGTTGCAGTCACTTGGACGCTGGGATAGCTGCCCATAACGCACTGCTCCCAATGCCACTGTAGATGCTGCAAATGTGGTCACGACAGTGCGCTGGTAACTGTCAGTGTGGCCAGACTGCATCGCTTTCCCTACTCAGCTGTACGAAGACAGGTTTAATTCCCAGCACTGTACAGCTGCAAGTGTAGCCAAACCCTGAGCTTGGTTTCCCTAAGTTTTATTCTTTGTGTATTAGGTTTTGAGTTTAAGTTTAAGTTCGTTTTAATAGTTCATAGTATTAGTTTCTTCTAAGCACTGCATCCCTCACTCAAGAATTGAGAAACCTGAACTGCAAGGCTGTTCCTGTGTCTCTTACCACCAGGTTATCAAGGAAGGGTGTGAGTATATTAACCAAAGCTTTGTTGCATATAATACTATATTAGCATATATATCTTTTGAATAGCAATAATGCAACTTTGTAACTCTGAGTATTTTACCATTTACTTACTATTTCATTGATTTTAATAAAAAGTCTTTACGATGATATCTGTCTCAGCATATAAGGGTCCTTTATAAATTCTGAGGAACTTGAATTGGGACAAGAAATTTTATCTTCTGATCAGACAGATTGGTGAGCCTAAGACTCCTACTAATTAATATTAATGATTATTATTAATTAAAATTAAATAAATATTTAACGGATAAATTCAATTACCATATTATCCAAATTAATATGATCAGTATACCCTAAATCAGGCTACAGGGCCCATAAGCACCAACCTGCAGATGGTCTGATTTACCAAGAGCAAGCTGAGTTAGGCCTCTGATAGCTAAATACTCATCAACTCCACTGAAGCCACTTGGTCTTTGGGCTTCTGAGATCTTATTATGGAATGTCACGTTGTGTATTACTTTCCTTGGTCCCATTGGAATCTTCTGCTTCCCTATGATCATCTTTTCCTCTGTGCATCTTCCCTGTCAGCCTTCTATAAAAGTGCTCTTTCTAACCATGTTCGCTTCACCAATAAGCAGTCGACCCTGTAGTCCCCAATTAGTTTTATTTTTCTCCATTCAGGATTAATGTTTAAAGACTGAGAGGCTGGTAAAAAGCAAATTCTTCCACTTTGACAGGAGTGAGTCAAAAAATTATTTGGAGGTTTATCTGGAGGTTTATTCTGTGAAAGCCGCTAAATGATTAGCAACTGCGGTGTACACGTAAGACTAAAGACTAGCAGATAGTAAAGTTACTAAAATAAAGCAAATCTGCCACGTGCTTTGATTTCTATTTGAGGATTGTACACAACTAATATAGTACAGTAATACTAAAACACTATTCAGTAAAACCCTGAGCAGTTACCATTTACAGTATATCATAGTCGGATGACAGCAGGAATGGTGGGAGTTCATTACAGGGACCATGAATTGTTGGAGGTAATTTAGATTACAATTTAAAGTTTAATTTAAAAATCTATCAACAAATGTGAAAGTGCTCGGGGAACATTTTAAAATGCACTTTAATCTCACCAGCACAAATAGCTTTTCAGAGCCCTAAACATCATCACCTGGAAAAACAGTAAAACTTTACTGCATCTTTAATTAAATTACAAACACAAAGGATAATTATTTTTTTTATTTTTCTTTTATTCATGCCATTGTTTCCCCTCCAAGTCAATATCTTCAAGTAGCAGGAACAGGATGTTATGAAGAAGTTTACAGCTGGCATATTCCTCCAGGATGTTATTGCAGCTAGCAGATGAAATGCATTACACATAGGCACACTGACACAGACACACATTCGGCAGAGGTACTGGAGACTGACTAAGTTGTTCACCAAAGCATGTAAGAAGCCTAGCTTAAAAAGAAAGGGGTGGAGGGAGAAAGAGGAATCTATCAATCAGCCAGCCAGCTATAAATGGAAGGCAGTCACCACAGTTCTGCAGCATGTACTGATGTGGCCATATTGCTTGTACCTTCGGGCAATCAAGAAATCAGAATCCAGCTTGCTCAATACCAGCCAATAACAAAGATGCAGCAATCAGTGTCCAGCTTGGTTTCCAGGGCCTCATCATTTCTTGCCATATACCTACGGTTGTTCTTGAAGAGGAAGGACTCATAGGCAGGCATCACCCTACTTTGGATTCATTCCTAGAACTGATCAAAACACAGCAGTTTTGCTTCACAAGGGATGGTGCAAACGTTAAGCCAAATGCAGCACGACTCCATTGACTTTGGCCTGTTTTATTTTCATCTGACTGTTTTTGAACCCAGTTGGGACTGATTCGGCAAACCTTCCCTATTCAGCAAAGCACTTAAGCACATGCTTAAATGTGAGCAAATGATTTGACACCATTGACTTTAATGAGACTTACACAGTTGCTTAAATGTTCAAGTGCTTAGCTGAATTAGGACCTTAAATTGTAATTGGATATTTGGGAGAGAAGGGCGGTGTTGGGGGAATAGGGTTGTGACAAAAGCATAGTAAAGTGCCAGTTTCTGCTTAGTTTGAATTCCAGCTCATATGTGGGTTTGCTGTAGTTGGCGAGAAATAGATATGGAACAGGAAGAGAGCTGTGCTAAACATTTGCAACAAAACCCCAATGCAAGGGATGCTTGCTATTCGGCGGTTTCTGTACAAACTGGGGACAGGGTCTCAAAAAGATTCAGTGATCATAAGGAGTCCGAGTTCCAAGTTCATAAAACCTGAAATCAGGCACATTTCACTCAGTATGACTAATAATGACTTGACTGATTGGCTTCTCTCACCAAGGATAACTTATCCGCCTGGATATCAATGAAGCTCCTCGTTCAGGTAAAGGAAGTATGATTTTTCTCACTTTCTTAATTAATTAAATTCAAGAGCAAGATTTTTTTTGTACATTGCTTGGGGTTTTAGCTGCTTAACTCCCATTGAGATCAGTAGGAAAAGGTCAAAGAAATTTCTATCCAATGCACTGGAAGTTTAGGAATTATTGACACATCCTATAAAATGAGATGGGAAGGTGTAGAGGGATTTTTAAAAAATATTGATTTCATCTAAAAGTTAAAGACAGAGAAGTTAGTAAATATCACTGTTATATAGAGTTAGGATCTCTTATAGTAGTGGTTCTCAGCCAGGGGTACATGTACTCCTGGGGGTACTCAGAGGTCTTCCAGGGGGTACATCAACTCTTCTAGCCTAAAATAGAGCTTGTGCTTGCCATCTGCACAGGGTGAATTACACCCTCCAGGCTTAAAAAACAGCAAATGACTCTTGCACTTAAACACATGCTTAACTTTATGTGCATTATTGTCCCCCATCGAAGGCACTGAGAGTACTCACACTTTAGCACATGGGTAAGTAGTGGCAGGACCAAGGCCTACTCCTGTTTTTGAGAGATGTCACAGTGAGAGACAAGTTATGAAGGCAGATTAATGAATAAATAGACACAATAAACATTGGACTCTGATGGACACTCTGTAAAAAGAAAAGTGTAAATTCGCATTAGATGAAAGAAAAAAAAATGCAGGATAGCAAAGGAGCATGACCGAAACTACGTATTAATTTAATTAAAATCAGCTCTCAGTTATACATATATTTATATATATATAAAATAGTATTTCTAGAGACACAAGGATTCACGGATAAAGAGATTAAAACAATCAAAAGCTTCTTGATAGCTAGTATGAAACCCATCCCTTTTGGCAAAGCATTCCATTTTACATAAGTGAACATGAAAGGGGAGGAGAGGAGAAAGGGGAATGTTGACCACAGAAGACAAGCCTCTTAATTCCTTTCAAATAAAATGAGCGGGCATGACACTGTGCCATCACAGAAGAGAAAGAGCTGCCTGTGAGTATTAAACTTTAGTGCTTTAAGATGCTTAATTATTGGTTAATCTAGCAAATTAGCATGCTTCATTTAATTCTAATTAGGAAAATTAATAGGCAGAGAATAAAGATTTAAATAGACTGGCACAAAACAAAACTGAGTCTTAAACTACTCTTGGAAATTGGAGGGTTTGGTTTTTTTTTAAATACAATCTCTCCACCCTGCATATGTCCCTGCTCACCAGCACAGTTATCTTTACTAGCAAGGTGTAGGTCAAATGGGCAATTTACATCCTCTGGGCCTGATCCTCAGCTGGTGTCAATCATCATAGCTCAATGGAGCTACACAGATTTGCACCAGCTGAGGATCTAGTTGTTTGTTTTTTTGCTGTGTGTAGTTAGGGGACAAAAGGAAGAGGTCGTTATATTTGGAGGTGTAGGGGAGGGGTTGGCTCCTCTTCTGAAGGGGATACATGACATGATGGGAGATTATTCTATTCTTTTTATCTCTTTTTTTTTAAAGAGCACATGGGGGCAGGGGATAATTTAGTGGTGACATCATCCTCTGGAGGTACACACCATTCATGTTAAGTGATGCCTTAAGTCATGGAATTGTAAATGATTTTATTCCTTCCTCAGTCTGATGCCTTCTTTATTTTCTCTCTCCTGGTGAAGCTTTGGGGGATGAAGACATGCTACTTTTCCACTTCACCAGCTGGCTGGCTTCCATTCTTGCCGCCCCCAAATGTTACAGCCTGATTTGCATGGTGTGTTTGTCTTTGCTAATCAAGCCGCGTACTCTGACAAGTCCTGCGACATTGGACATGGCTGTTCTTCTAATTAAGGTGCTAATTGAATTAAATGGCTGCAGTAATGAGCAGATGAGCAGCATAAAAAGTAAAGAGTCAGATAGGCCAATTAACAAAAGAGCTGAGCATAATTATAACATTTAAAATACATGCAGCTCTGCACCAATATTGTTAATTGTTACAAGGGAATTTATGATAATTGGCTCAACCACAGGCACGCAGGCTTAACCTGAAATGAAGCCTCTAATTAAAAAAATGATATTCAACACAAAATGCAGAGCTGGGATAATTAACACTTGATTTACATAAAAGATGTTTGTCGAGTAAGGCAATAAGCAGAGCAAACACCATGCCAAATACAAATACGACTGCCCTGTGGCATTCAGCGGCATAGAAACGCAGAAGGCATTCAGAACAGGAGTCAGGTTTGTACCAGAACGGTGGAGGGACCACTAACAGGAACTCAGCTTCTTATGATGAAGAACTTTGTAAGGATTCAAAGAGAAGCACGGTGTAGGAAGCATAATCTCCCCAGAGAGATGGGGGTGAAATGCTGCTGCTTGCGTGTTACTTGGTTTGGTTTTAAGGAAAACAACATAGTATCATTTTGGCATGGAACATTGAAAAGGAAAGCTTGGCATAAGGGTCTGACCCACAGGAGCACTGACAAAAAAATTAATTTTATTTTTTTCCATGGCCAGAGTTCCAAACCCAGAAACCGTTTATGGGATCCCATGAAAAAATAGGCAGCTTTGAAGTTTTTCAACAAGAAAAGGGACTGATATTCTGCAAAACCATTCACAACCAGGTCTACCTGCAACAGGCCCCAGGTACTCCTTCCCAGGAGCATGTGGGCCGGGTCAATTCTACCCGTGACAGGCCCCAGGTACTCCTTCCCAGGAGCACGTGGGCTGGGTCAATTCTACCTGCGACAGGCCCCAGGTACTCCCTCACACAGCAAGTGGGCAGGACCCTCTCTAACTGGTTGAGAATTTGAAAGCGGAAGGCAACTTGGGTGAAAGTAATCATGAAATGGTACAATCAAGGCGGCAGACTTTAGCAAACTCAGGGAATTAGTACGTAAGATCCCATGGGAAGCAAGGCTAAGTGGAAACATAGTTCAAGAGAGGTGGCAGTTTTTCAAAGAGACATTTTTAAGGGCACAAGAGCAAACTATCCCACTGCATAGGAAAGATAAGAAGTATGGCAAGAGAACATCCACCCACCCCCTGGTGACTGGACCAGGAGATCTTCAATGATCTGAAACTCAAAAAAAAAGAGTCCTACAAAAAATGGAATGTATGTCAAATTACAAAGGATGAATATAAACAAATAACACAAGTATGCAGGGACAAAATTAGAAAGTCCAAGGCATGAAACGAGATTAAACTACCTAGAGAAATAAAGAGTAACAAGAAAACATTCTACAGATACATTAGAAGCAAGAGGAAGACCAAGGACAGGGTAGGCCCATTACTCAATTCAGGAGCCGGAGGTGGAGGGTGGGAGGAGGTGGACAATAACAGAAAATGTGGAAATGGCAGAAGTGTTAAATGACTTCTTTGTTTCAGTTTTCACCAAAAAGGTTAGTAGCGACTGGATGTCTAAAATAGTGAATGCCAGTGAAAATGAGATAGGATCAGAGATTAAAATAAGGAAAGAACAAGTTAAAAATTACTTAGACAAGTTAGAGGTCTTCAAGTCACCAGGGCCTGATGTAATACATCCTAGAATAGACAAGGAGCTGACTGAGGAGATATCTGAGCCGTTAGCGATTATCTTCAAAAAGTCATGAAAGAAAGGAGAGATTCCAGAGAAAAAGGGCAAATATAGTGCCAATTTATTACATGGGAGAAAAAGGTGCTGGAAAGAAACCAGGGGTGCTGGAACAATTTGTATAGTGGGGGTGTTAAGAGCCATTAAAACAAACTGTAAACCCTGCATATGATGAAAACCTCTTCAAGCCAGGGGAGGCGGTAACACCGCCAGCTCTCTTAGTTCCAGCATCTATGAGGACAAGCCAGAGAATTATAAACCAGTCAGCTTAATTTCAGTACCCAAAAAGATAATGGAGCAAATAATTAAGCAATCAATTTGCAAACACCTGGATGATAATAAGATGATAAGTGACAGACAGCATGGATTTGTCAAGAACAAATGGTGTCAAACCAACCTAATAGCTTTCTTTGACAGGATAACAAGGCTTGTGGATGGGGGGAAGTGGTAGATGTGGTATATCTTGACTTCAGTAAGGCTTTTGATACTGTCTCACATGACCATCTCATAAACAAACCAGAGAAATACACTCTAGATGGATGGATGCATAACTGGTTAGAAAAACATTCCCAGAGAGTAGTTATCAGTGGTTCACAGGAAAGCTGGAAGGGCATATTGAGTAGGGTCCCTCAGAGATCAGTTCTAGGTTCTGTTCAATACAGTCATCTATGATTTAGATAACGGCACAGAGAGTACACTTGTAAAGTTTGCGACAATATCAATCTAGGTGGGGTTGCAAGTGCATTGGAGGATAGGATTAAAATTTAAAATGATATGGGCAAACTGTATAAATAGTCTGAAATAAATAGGATGAAATTCAATAAGGACAAATGCAAAGTACTCCACTTAGGAAGGAACAATCAGTTGCACACATACAAAATGGGAAATGATTGACTAGGAAGGAGTTCTGCAGAAAGGGATCTGGGGGGTCATAGCGGATCACAAGCTACATATGAGTCAACAGTGTAACGCTGTTGCAGAAAAAGCAAACATCATTCTGGGATGTATTTGTAGAAGTGTTGTAAGCAAGACAAAAGTAGTAATTATTCTGCTTTACTCCACATTGATTAGGCCTCAACTAGAGTATTGTGTGCAGTTCTGGGCCCCACATTTCAGGAAAGATATGGACAAATTGGAGAAAGTCCAGAGAAGAGCAACAAAAATGATTAAAGGTCTAGAAAACATGCCCTATGAGGGAAGATTGAGAAAATTGGGTTTGTTTAGTCTGGAGAGAAGACTGAGAAGGGACGTGATAACCGTTTTCAAGTACATAAAAAGTTGTTACAAGAAGGAGGGAGAAAATTGTTCTCCTTAACCTCTGAGGCTAGGACAAGAAGCAATGGGCTCAAATTGCAACAAGAGTGATATAGGCTGGGCATTAGGAAAAACTTCCCAACTCTCACAGAGGTTAAGTATTGGAATAAATTGGCTAGGGAGATTGTGGAATCTCCATCAATGAACATTTTTAAGAGTAGGTTAGGCAAACACCTGTCAGAGATGGTCTAGATAATACTTGATTCAGACATGAATGCAGAGGATTAGACTAGATGACCACTCGAGGTCCCTTCCAGTCCTACGATTCCATGCCCCAGGTACTCTCTTGCAGGAGCAAGTGGACAGAACCAGCTCTACCTGTGACATACACTAAGGTTATGGCTACACTGGCACTTTACAGCACTGCAACTTTCGCGCTGCAAATCTTAAACTCACTTTCAGCAAAAATTCATGCCATTGTTATTTATATCCTATCCAAAAGTGTGCTAGATGTTTAGACAGACAAAGAATACATAAACCTTACCCTAAAGGGCTTGCAATCTGATTGTACAAGTGACAGAACATATAAGAAGCAGCAAATGACAAAGGGGGAATGTTTGTACCACAAGAAATTATATTTCCTGAATCAGGATGAAAAGTCAAAATATGGATAGGTGTCCTGGAATGGAAAGTTTTAAAAAATTATGATTCAGAAAGGTCAAAAAGTTTTGTTGTGACAACTGCAATCAAAATGAAACATTTTTGACATTCCTGGATTGAAACATTTTGTCTTGATTTGCGGAACCAAATGGAAACATTTTGTTTTGTGTCAGTCTGATAGATAAGATGTGTCCACCTGAGCTGCTGCAGTGCTTCAAGGGATTTGTAGTTAACAAGTGCCTTATGTCCCTCATTCTCCTCTATGAACTGGGCTCGCCAGCTGAACTGCATCTCCAACAATGCACCATAATCACATCACTCCCATGATGCACCACAGAGTACAACCAGAGATGAGGCTATAGTGCATCATGGGAGATGTAGTCCAGTTCAGCATCCCAGAAAGGAATTGGGGGCATGAGGCACCAGAACACAACTCCCATGAGGCACTTGGGCAGCTCAGGCAGGCTTAATGTCAAACTGAGCCAAAACAAAATGTTTTAATTCAGTTCCAAATTTTCTGATCTCCAAACTGACTATTTTGTTTTTATATTCCCAATAGAAGACTGAAAAATTGTGGTGCCACACCAGCCTCGACTTGTCATCTGCGGGTCTCGGTTCTCGGGACTGTCGCCCACCACGTGGGTAGTCAGTCCCTGTGGATAGGACTGGGCAGTGGCACAGTCAACGGGGGCCCGGCCCTTGGTTCGAGCGGGCACCAACACACAGTTAATTAGGAGCTCAGGCCACCTGCGGCAAGGCTGAGCAACAATGTACAGTCAGTTCGGGGCTCAGACCCTCTGCTGCGGGGCTGAGTAACAATACACAGTTATCCCAGCTCCGGCCCTTTGGTTCAGGGCGGGCTGGCAGGAGTGCGGGTGGCTCGGGCCCTTTGGGACAGGGCCGAGCAGTGGCACAGGCAAAGGGGGCCCAGCCCTTGGTTCAGGCGGGGCACCAGTTACACAGTTATAGCAGCTCTGGCCCTTTGGAGCAGGGCAGAATAGTGGCAAAGTCAGAGGGGGCCCAGCCCTTGGTTCGGGCGGGGCACCAAACACAGTTATAACAGCTCTTGCCTCTTCGGCTGGGAAGAGGGGGAATCTGCCACCCGGTTACGGGTGGCAGGGGGAACGCAGGTCCACCCACTCCTCTGCGTTCCAGCCCGGGGCCCTGGTAGCGGCCGTCACCACTACCGGTGGTCAGTGGGGATCCTGACCCAAACACACTGACCTCAGCAAGGTTAGCTCTACAGCCTGGCTGGCGTCAGGCTGCCCCGGGCTAATTCCTGTATCCCCCTCCAAGCCTACCTGATTCGTGGGATCAGCTTCAGGGACGTCCCACCACATCGGCTCCTCACGGCCAGGGCTGGGCGGCAGGTCCGGCAGCTCTTCTGGGAAGTCCGGCCAGGCCTGTTCCGGGGGATCCTCGGGGCTGCAACAGGGGCGGGGCAGGGCGGCTCCGGCAACTCCTTGTCGTAGTGGGCACGGGGCAGCCCCGGCAGCTTCTCGTCATAGCGGGGAGGTTCTGGCCAGTCCGGACACCGGCCTGCAGCCTCAGCAGCTTCCCAGTCAGGAGCTCCCACAGACAGGTCTGCTCCTGACGGTGGCTGGGCTCCAACTGAGGGCTGAGGGCCGGCTTTTATTCTTCCGGCTCGCCGCTTGACCCTCTGGGGGGCGGGACTTCCGCTTAGAGGCCCCACCCCTAGGGATGATTGATGGGGCTCGACCCTCCCGGATGAGGAGGGGAGCCACACCGCCTCATTACATGCTGCAAAAATCAACATTTTCCCACAGAAAATGTCTATTTGGCAGAAAGTATAAGAGAGGTAGCCATGATAGTGTGTATCCACAAAAACTACAAGGAGTCCAATGGCACCTTAAAGACTAACAGATTTATTTGGGCATAAGCTTGCGTGAAGAAGTGGGGGTTTTACCCACAAATGATTATGCCCAAATAAATCTGTCATCCTTTAAAGTGCCATCGGACACCTAGTTTTTATTTGGCAGAAACTACATTTTCTGTTAAAAAAAAATTGACAAAAAAAATCCTGACCAGTTCTGTCCACAACAGTAAGGTCAACTATAAAACTCAATTGCACAAATGTTCATGGGAAAAGGGGGTAAAAATTAATTAAAATGTAAGTTGATGTTCACTGAAATCTTTTGCTAAATTCATCCATCTCAAATATTTGCTAACAAATTCAAGAGACTAGCTGCAGAAGCACACAAAAATCTCTAAGGGCTCAATCATGAAGTTCTTATGCAGGTAAAACCATCATTATATTTCAAGTCAGGAGTCCAGGACTCTATCCAACCATAATTCCTGAGGATTAATAACCTGCTATTCAATATTTCCTAACTTTCAAAATAACCTGATATTGTATGTTAGTTCAGAACTTCAGTTGCAAGGACATCACAGAGCTCACAGCAACATCGTATGAATCCAAACACTCATTTCAATATGCTAATACAGGTATTATTTTGCATGGGTACAGTTGTGTGGCTGATTTTATAGATACAAAGACAAATGATGGCTGACTCTGCCTGCGCGCATCCCCTAACATACTCACATAGGAGGCAATTATTGCATCCAAGACAGCTAACAAGGTAAAGGAAGGCAGCAAGCAGCCATACCAATGCCCTTATCATTCCAGAGGGGGCATGTCTTCCTCAAGAACAGACAACCCCAGAAATTCAAAAATCATAAATCAGGCCCAAAGATGAGATTAAAAAAAAATCTAGTTCTTTTTGATTTGCCTTCTCATCTTTTGAGTCTTTAGGACTCACGTTTTCAAGTCTTTGTCTGCTGCAATCACAAGGACAAGAGACTTACTTATCATTTTAAAATGAAAACCAAGATTCTCATGTGATCACATGATTCTATGAGCTAGTGCTTTAAGAAAAGCATGAAATATTTGGGATAAAAGTGCAAGAATAGGTGACAGTGTATGTCAGAATGGGGAAGGGTTACATTACTATTCATCAGAGAGCTCCAGCAAGGCAACACTAGGGGGCAGTCGTGATAAATTTTTTAAAGGTGTAGTAAAAGCACTGCTGTCACCTGAATCCCAAGAGGAATTGTGCCATATATACATATAGAGAGCATCCACATTAGACATAGGGTTTTTCACATACGTTAGGTAGCACATGGTATCTAACATGCAACAACATCCTAGTGTAGACAAAGCAGTTATAGTTTTAATGTCTCCCTCCACCACACTGCAGCCATACAGGGTTGTGGTTTGGCCCACAGCATAAAGCAATGCACTCCTATGTATCATCTCCAATTACATCTGAGTTTTCAAGTCTGTTTCAAAAAGAAATATTTGAGCTCTGAGTAATTAACTCTGAAAGCAACATTGGGAGATAAATAAATATATATACAATCACGTTAAAGCCTGGAAATAGAGGAAGAAAAATACCATAAGAGGAATGTTTAAAAATGAAAAACACAACTGTAACCTGGTGATATAATATATATGTTTTGGGGAATCTTTCAGCTGACCAAAAATGCTATAATTATACAACAGGAATCTGATTATGAATCTGGCATTTCACTTCTGAAAACGTGCCCCAGGGTTCCTGAGCTGCCATAATTTTACTCTAGCGGTAATGGAATAAACACAATCCAGATACACATTGCTGTTTCTCAGCATAACTACTTCTTCAGGCAGATTTACCATAACGCACTCTGAACAGAAAAACTATGGCTCATTTACAAATGTAATTTCAATTGAGGATAGTTTTCCAATCTTCTTTCATTTGAGTCTCAATTGAACTTCTTCTCCTTTTTGATGGCATGATTAGACATTGTGAGAGCTGTTGCAGATTAGTCAAGCACAGAGAGTGTAAATTGGGAAGGATGTTTTATCAGTGCACGTCACAATATATGAAAGCAGATGTGTATGCTCTGAGCTGTTCCCTCAAATTACTGTTATGGAATAATTTAGCCCTTTTGATTCTCACAGATTACTGCTTCCACTGATCATGCTGTCAAAACCAAAGTGAGCACTTCATTCCGCTTTTATTCATGCCAGATCTATTTTGCTTTCATAATGAGCAGATATTACCACTGCACAAAGAGGATAAAGACATTCACAGTGATAGATAGGCGAGAGATTAAATGGGATCTTTATGACTTCTTCAGCCATCAGTTTTGACTGTGCGATAAGATGAGTCGAGTCGGGCACTGATTTGTTCTTTATTGGAGCCAATATTAGCATGAGCTTACCAGTGCACAGTCTGATAAAATCCATTTAAGGTGGAATCTATATAGCAATTCTTGAGTTACCAGAACTTCTCCTGGTGAAACACATCTTCAGCACCTGTGCTTAGATGGAATAAGGACGTCTATAAATATAACTCCTTACAGTTAGTGTCACTAATTAGCTTTTAACACGGTAATTTAAGTGTCAGTTCAGAATAGCTCCCCTCCCTGGAACCACAGGTTCAAATACCTGTCCTGCCAAAATAGATACATTGAGCATCATGCAGATAACTCTTCTGTTAGGGGTGTTTGGATGAGTCCTTACAAGCAAGGTCCTGTCTGATGTGCAGAAATATTAAATAGTTTATGACATTGTTTGTCCCATTTCTTTGGCTACATTTTCTCCTTGTCTTTTGCAGTTGTGCAGAGTGCTGACTGCCCTCCTGTTTTTTGCCTTCCAGTGCTGAGGTGGCTACATATAAGGGGTGTTGCATGTATGCAGTCTGCAATAGCATTTGGAATGGAAGGCTGTATATAAATGTTAACTATTCCTATCATGTCAGGGGCACATATAGTGAATTGTACACAAACCTGCTGGGGGTGAGGGCAGTTGCAAGAGATCTGTCCAACAAAAGCTCCAGGAGGAAACCTGAGGTTTGGTGAATGAAAATTGGCACTAAAACTTTTATCTTGTCCAATTCAAATATTCAAAAATCATATTTAAAAATAAAAATAACACAATCAAAAATGGCTCCATTCCCAACACTTCACAACAACCCCAGGTTTAAGTTGCTGTAATCTTCCACAAAAGTACTTCTAGATTTTTCAACCATCTCTGTTTAAAACATGCTGTTCAACATCAGGCCTGCAACACTGCTGACACCACATTTCTTTCCATAAAGCCCAAGACGTTTATTGTTAACTAAGCAAGAATATTCTCATTTCCTATATGTTCCCTTGTTCCACCCCCATCCCTTCTGCAGCATCCCTGGCCAACAACGTGAATGCCAGAACTGGTGTTTTCGTCTGATCTGTGAATTATTCTTTACCCTGCCACCCTCTGCAATTGCTGGAGGGCTTTCAGCTCTGCTGCTAGTTTGCTAGACCCAACATAGAGAGGACTACAAGCCTTGCCTGCTGAGGAGGTGTGTTCCATGAGGTCCTTGCACCACTGCAGTATTTTTAAGAGACTACAAGAGAACTGTGTGTGAGCACAGAAGCCATGTGGAGGGAAAGCACAGTAACCATGGAGGATAATGCAGCTGAAGACACAGTAGTAGCTATCCTCAGTCTCTGTATGTAGGGAGGTGAATTCCATATTTCCATCTGCCTTTGTACCTCTTGAGATTTCCAGGAGAGAGCCCAGTTACTCAGGCCGGTCCCTGAGTACAAGATTTCTTCTTTAGAATTCACTGCTGTAATTCAGTTGGAAGGATATATAGAGATTTATAACAGCTGCACCTCACACGGTTTGGAGGTTTAGTTTGGTTTGGATTAGCACCCAAAATTTTGAATAAGTATGTTAATCCTTCTTCAAACTATCTGAACCTTTTTGATCAGCAAGAATGAGCTGAAAACCTTCTGAGAACAGACTTTCCTGGGCTATTTCCTTTCCCGCCTGATTCTGGTTTTAATTGCAATTAATCCTTTTTTGCATAAATTTGGCAATTTCAGTCCTGGACATAATGAGGAAATGCAGCGAGCACTGCACAAAACTGAAAAGTAACAGGGAAAAAGTTACTAAAACTTTTTGTAGCCTCCAAAAATTCTATCTGCGTTCGGGTTGAGTTTTGGGTAAATTTTTATTTTTCCTGGATCAGTCTGCCCATCCCTAATATAGATTTTCTGCAGTAGAAGTTTCAGCATTTTATCCCATAATATTTACATTTCCCATTGTGGCACAAGAAGAACCATTATGTCTCTGGCTTTTTTGATAGAATCTGTGTATCATCCATACCACAGGATGTGATGACAACAACTAGCATAGGAAATTATCCCTCTGTATTTCTCAGAAAAATCAGAATGGGGCCTAATTCAGCAGTTGCTTCACAAGTAGGATTCCCACTGAAGTCAATGGGAGTTCTTCACAAAGAGCAGCTACAAGCTCTAGCACCTGGTTTACATTTAGAGTAAAATATTCAGATGATATTCACTTTGTTAGAAAGATGTATTGTTTTTGGCCATGCACATCGCTCTTTTGTGTTCACTTCCTGTGAACATTAGACAGTCAAATTACGCTCACACGAATGCTTCAAAGTCTGAATCCTCCCAGATAAATATATTGTAGATTCAGAGTCTGAGTACTTGCACGTTGTATACTTTATATGGAATGTGCACACTGCTTCACAGCACAAGGGGTAGGTTTCCCAAAACTCTTTGCCTGAGTCCTAGCACAGAGATAATTCAGTAACCCAGACAAAGATCTGAGCACACCTTTCACAATTACATCTCACACGTACATTCAGTTACTTTATCTCAGTGCAATGAGAAAATTTTGAATTACTTTGTGCCTAGTCAATAAGTCTTTGTGAGTCAATTTTTTATGAATGATGCCTCAGGCAAAGCCTGCATCACTCACAATGAAAACTAAAATTCTCTAATCCTATTTATCTGCTAATTGTCCCTCAACTGCCCCTCCCCATTCCCCAAGGGAAATAACCCAGGGCTTCTTCAAACAGTCTTTCTGATTACAAGAGTTATACACATCCTATCAGCAACCAGCAACAAAACCAAGTGACTCATGGGACCAATCACAACAGACCAACACAGCTAATATTTTGCATATCATATAGTGAACTCTTACCAAAAACCCACAACTGTGTGCAATCAATCCATAAGGGGAAAAACTAGGGAAACTAGTTGAGTGAGTTTGAAAAATGGAGTCCCCACTGTGCTAGGCACTGTACCAACCCATAATAAGAGATAACTCTTGCCCTAAAGATTTTACTCTCTGACAGGTCTTCTTTGCAATTTTCCATTAACTAACTACTCCTTGGCTACTCACTAGTGATGGCCTTCTATACAAAATCTGCTACCCAGGCATGCAGTATTGGTCCATCAAGAGTTTCAAATAAAGTTCAAACAATTTTTAAATATTTTTGCTAATTGAAAGTGCGGTTCTACTTTGAAAAATGACTTTCCTATCCAACAGATCTGCTCACTGTATGTTCTTAGGGCTTGGCTTCACTTGCAGATGTAGAGTGCTGGGAGTTAAATCAGTATTCAGAGACCACAGCCGTGTGTTTACACTGTCAGCTGCAAGCGCACAGGCATGGCCACTTTAGCAGTTCTTGCAACACCACAAAGAGCAGTGCATTGTGTAGCTATCCCAGTGTGCAAGTGGCTGCAACGTGCTTTTCAAATGTGGGGGGTGGAGTGTGACAGGGAATGTGATGTGTGTATGTGAGGGGAGAGAAAGTGTATTTTGGGGGTCTGAGAGTGTGTCAGTGTGCTGTCTTGTAAATTCAGACAGCAGCAGACCTCCCCTTCTCTCCCCCACCCACACTCACAACAACAGCATTCCAACTCCTCAGTTGCAGCACTGCAAAAAACCCCACCTCAACGAGAGTCATAAGGCTATTTGCACAGAGGGTCCAGTGCACTATTGCCGGTGTAGACTCTTGATTGCTTTCTGCACTGTTATTGGCCTCCAGAGCTGTCCCATAATGCCTCAAGTGACTTCTCTCCTCACTGTTTTGAAATCGGCTGCCCTGGAGGCACGTGCCACTCCCCTTTCAAAGCACCATTTCTGACAGCCATTGCGTGCTGTGCTGATTTGCTCCGGGACACAAAGCAAACCATTAAGTGGAATGCTCAAGCTGCTGAACACAGAGGCAGGGGTGTGTGTGTGTGTGAGAGACATTGCTGTGCAGAGATCCTAGGGAGGGAGGCGGGGGCTGATGTCCGAATTTCCCCCTCCCCCAGGACTGGTTGCTTCCTGCCTCTGTCTGAACTTACAAGACACCATGCTGACACACACTCTGTCTCCCAAAACACAGTCTCTCTTTCCCCCTCCACACACACACAGCTGGCAACGTAGTATGATGCCCATGGAACAATGGGATTGGGGAACCTGCATCATGTTACACTGTGCCTGCCTCATGAGGCATTGCAAACCCTTCCCAAAGCACCCTGCTGCCAGTTGCCCAGTGGGATAGCTACCACAATGCACTGCTGTCTTTGCCATTGCAAGAGCTGCTAATGTGGATGCGCTCCAGTGTCACAAGGAGCACAGTGTGGACACTTAACAGCGGTTTAATTCCAGTGGTTTAATAAAATTGGTATAACTTTTGGTGCAGAAACTTGCTGGTGTAGACATACCCTTAGAGTCTATGAGTCTATTTGTAATTCAAAATTATTGTGTTGTGGGTTTTTTAATGTCTTCATAGTCAAAATTCAAGCTTTTATGATCAGTCACATAGCCCATGTGTTTATTTGTTTCAGTTCCCCGGCTGGATGAGTGTAAGTCTTACAAAGAAGCTTCAAGCGATAATGCTCACAGATAGAGAATTAAACATTTCCTTTGGCAGGTGTTCACATGTAGAAGTTTAAAATTCACTTTAAGCACCCATTTCTGTAAGTGAATCTCAATTGTGTGACTATCTGAGAAAAGAGATTTGGCTGATATTTGATATTTGATCAAAAATACGAATAAATACTTGCAGAAAATTGTTAGCGTAATTCACCCAAATCTAATAATAAAAATCCTTATTCATCAATGAATTAGCAAATAGCTTTTCATCAACAGATGAAGAGCCAGGGTTGAAGGTAATGACTCTAACCAAGTATCACCACACTATCCACACACAAAGCACAGGTCTTAGGTGAAAGGACTGTTTATGTCCACTAACATAGTTACCGGGCTAGAGCAGTGGTTTTCAATTGTTTTTAATTTGCAGACCCCTAAAAAATTTTGATTGGAGGTGTGGACCCCTTTGGAAATCTTAGATGTAGTCTGCAGACCCCCAGGTGTCCACACGCCATAGGTTGAAAACTACTAGGCTGGGGCAAAGGATGATTGTGGAAGAAGAATATATAATGTCAGCTAGAACAGAAAGCACTAGCAGAAGCAAAATGTAGAGTTCCACAGGTGAGACACGTACAACCCCACACTTATCTTATGCTATATACTAATGAGAAAGATCCAGGGGAGACTTCTGTTTATGGATGTGGCAGTAAATATCTTCACTGTGGAGGTATTCTCTTTATGTATTTATTGGACTGCTCCCAAAGTCCGCCAATATGCATATCTGTAAAGAGGGAAAGGGACATGGACAAGTGCCAGTTTGTATATGGCCTCTTGACAAATTAGTTAAACACTGTTTCTTGAACATACAGTGATAAGTAGTCATACATCATCAGCAGCCAAATTCTCTGCCCGCATGATTCCATTGAAATCAGTGAAGATAAACTAGTACAGGATACAGCCCTGTATGTGCATGATGGACCTGATTCAGTACCCACTGATGGTTAATGGAAAGAGTCCCATTTACTTCAGTGACCTTTGGACCAGGCCCTATTTCACATATTTATTTCTGTACAGAAACATTTTTAATTTGAACTGTTGCATTCTTATTGAGGAGACCATGCATACATTCCATGCTTACTTGAATTCTCCTTGATGGCTCTGATCACATATACTACAAGGTTTGAAATTTGCTAAGCCATTTAAAGCAGTTTTATCTTCCTCTCTTGCATCATTATGCCACTTCACATTGTGCCGGTCTCTTGTCACGTGCAAGAAGATGTGATATAACCCAGCAAGGATGCATCCTAAGTGACATTGAGGATATTATTACTTGTCATAAATATGACATATTTCTATCAAAACACATTCGATCTTTCTACAGATAGCCACAAATGTAGTGTACAACATGCATGTACATCCCCTTACCTCCCGATAGCTCACTTCAGTGGATAATTGTCTAACCAGGACCTCCAATGGTTTGTTTGCTATCTGTTGCCAACTATCTTTGTATTTATTACACATATGAACTTGTGATGTTCAATAAAGCTTGAGCTGGAATACAACAGTCAACTGCAGGTGCTCTTTGACAGGGCCGGCTCCAGCTTTTTTGCTGCCCCAAGCAGTGAAGCAAAAAAAAAAAAAAGAAAGAAAAAGGAGAAAGCGGCGATCAGAGCACTTTGGCGGCAGCTCTACCGTGCCACTTCATTCTTCAGCGGCAATTTGGCAGCGGGTTCTTCCCTTCGAGAGGGACTGAGGGACCTGCCGCCAAATTGCCGCCAAAGACCCGAATGTGTTGCCCCTTTCCATTGGCCGCCCCAGGCACCTGCTCCCTTCACTGGTGCCTAGAGCTGGCCCTGCTCTTTGAGCAGTGAGCTAGAAACATCTGCAGTTGCATAATGTTTAGACAAAAACATTGAGGAGTCCGGTGGCACCTTAAAGACTAAGATTTATTTGGGCATAAGCTTTTGTGGGTAAAACCCCCCTCTTCTTCAGGTTTTTTACTGACAAAAACTTATGCCCAAATAAATCTGTTGGTCTTTCAGGTGCCAGCGGACTCCTTGTTATTTTTGTGGACACAGACTAACATGGCTACTCCCTGATACTTGACACAATGTTTAGTACAGTTTGTGCTCAGTAGCCATGTAGCAGAATTTCCTTTGCTCATCCAGCAACCTTCTTTCTCCTCCTAAAGTTATTTATTAAACTAACTAGTCAAACAGGGTTGTCAGAAAATTAGGATCCGATTGGTAGAACCATTACAAAACATGCAAATCTCTGAACCTGAATCCAAACTAGTGCTGTGAGAGGATGATGTTTGCGTAAGGATATCATCACATGATGTTGGGTCCACTGAACAGTACTCATAATAATAAATAATAATGGTATGGTGCTTTTGATATTCAAACACTTTGCTAACTTTGGACCTGATCCTACAAGATGCTGAACGTTTTCTGTGAGATGGCAAAAACCTTCATTTCCCATTGACTTCAATGAGAGGGGAAGGCACTCAGTATCTCTCAGGATTAGGCACATTAACTAATTCATTCACCCATCATCTTTGTAAAGGGCTAAGTGCTAATTAGCTCAGCTCCTACCTGATTACCTGAAGCTTGATTACTTTTGAAGCTGAGGTGCCCACCACCTCTTAGGATTTGGCCATAAGATAGGTAAGTAGAGTTGGACTCCAATTCAGGAAAGCATGTAAGCATTATGCTTAATTGCACCCCTGTTCAGCAAAACACAATCACAAGCTTAACTTTAATGTTATCCCTACACTTACATCTTACTCAAGTCAGTGGGATTTAAACACATGCCTAAAGTTAAGAACGTACTCAAAGTACTTTGCTGAACAGGACTGGACTGCGGAATTGGATTCTACTGAACACGATGCAAAAAATCTGTGAATATTTATTCAGATTTATAAGTGAGTTTTTAAATGAATGTTCTGATACTGAGTTCCCCTTTGGACAATTATTCTAGGGAATGAGTTTACTGGCAGGAATTCCAAGGAAACAGGAAATTCTAAGTAAATTTTGAAGAATATTTGAAAAACATTTGAGATATATATTTGTGGGTATTTGCACTAGAAATTTGATCTTAAGATCAGAGGGGTAGCTGTGTTAGTCTGGATCTCTAAAAGCAGCAAAGAGTCCTGTGGCACCTTATAGACTAACAGACGTATTGGAACATGAACTTTCGTGAGTGAATATCCACTTCGTCGGATGCATGTGATGTGCATCCGACGAAGTGGGTATTCACCCACGGAAGCTCATGCTCCAATATGTCTGTTAGTCTATAAGGTGCCACAGGACTCTTTGCTGCTTGATTCCAAGAGTTATTCTCGTCAAATTGGGCAACAATAGCTTACCATGTAATTGATGTTTATGTCCAATCAACACAGTTTTCATTTTGAATCTGGAATACTCACAATGAACCAACCACAAATCAAGAATTATTTGCAGAAAACATTCTCTGAATAATTTTAAATATATACATTTGAGAAACATCGCAATCCGTTTATGGACAACTCAAAAACAGAAAAAGAAACAAAACTAATCAAATAGATGATTCATTATGAATTATTCACCCTGCAGTGCAGATAAACATTCTTAACATAAATATAGAAAAATATGAATCATGGACCACACCCACACCACAAAATACACTAGAAGCCTAATCTACCAGATGTGCCAAGCACTCACAGCACCAATTGAAGTCAGTGGGAGCGGCAGGTTCTCAACCCCTTTGACTATAGAGCCCTAAAGAGTTACTGAGTTTCAAGTAGCATTACAAATTTGAAACTCAGACCAGGTTTGCTGAAAGTCTCCTACAGCCTTGGGAGCAAACCCACGCCTAGTTTTATGGGTGGATTTATGGTTTTGCCTCAAAAATCCCAGTTTTGACACACAACTTGTTGGTTTCAAATGAGTTTCGCATTGTATGTTTGGGTTTTGTCACTAAAGGTATAAATCAGAGGATAGCCACAAAACTATGGGTGCAAATTGTACATACAAAAAGAGGTTATTCTTCTCAACATTCATTCCATCATTTCCCTTTTACTCAGCTACCCATTCAGTACAAGGAGGATAAACCTACTTATTTCACAGGGATGTTGTAGGACAAATTAACATTTGCAAAGGGCTTTTGAGATCTTCAGCAGGCAAGTGCAAAATATTATGAGTAAAAAGAAAAACTGAGGGATTGGTGCAGAAAAGGGGCTGATTATGGTAGGACTAGCATACACAATGCTGGCAACTTTGTTTCGCGTACAGCATGACGTAACTCTGCGAGTATGTTGTGCGTTTGCTGAAGAAGTATGACATGAAAGTATCAAAGTTGTAAAAACATATTGCTCAGTAGAGTTAGATTTTGTTAAAAAAGATGGTGCATGGTGGTTTGTGCCAATACTACAGCCTCAGTCAGGTCTTATAGGTCTTGTACTGCATGCAATGTAAATGACCAGTGGTTAAAGCCAGTTCAATCAGAAGTCACTTCAACACATTACCTTGTAGCTGGTAGGTCAATGATAGCAAATCTATCACCTCTTATGTGAGCACCCATAAGGAATTTAACCATGATGTTGAAGTCTGGTGAGACAGAGCATGCAACAAGTACCACTTCTTCATCAACCAGAACAGGCCAGAAGTGAAGAAATATCCTGGCTGGCTAAATCTTTCAGCACAATGGACAGCAGCATTGCTGAAGAAACCTTCAGGCTGAGGGCATGAGTATATATATGAGTATATGACTTGGAGAAAAGCTCTGTGCAACCTCAAAAACTTGTCTTTCTCACCAAGAGAAATTGGTCCAATAAAAGATATTCCCTCACCCACCTTGTCTCTCTAGTGCATGATAAACAGAGGCAAGGAGAGGCCTGGACTACAATAGCCGTACACTGGCTGAAAAGAGAAGCAGACACTACCAGATGGTATGAGAAAACACAATGCTTGTTGCTCTCCTCATCCCTCTTTCCCTGCATCCAATGTGTATTAAGAATGTCACCTCCACCATGCTCCCAGGAGCTGATGTCCTAAAGAGTGACAGTGGCAGGTTTAATCTGGAATCCTACTTGCCCATGTGGCTGAGTGCCGTGCTGCAGAAACAGAGCCATCCCCACTCCAATGTCTTTTGGCAGCAAGGCATTTCAATAGAAGAAATAACAGATTAAATTTGTGCTAAAGACTCCACTAAAATTGTGCAATCAATCTGCATTTGGATGAATTTGTTGCAGTTTTGTATTTGGTAAACACTAGCTTCGTAATTGCCACAGTGTTATGTGTTCTCACAAAAGGCACGGGTGACTGACAGCTCTTAAATGCTGTGTCTTTCAAACCAAACATGAGTCCCAGTCCTTAGCTGAGGAGCACGTGCAGGCTGCTATGAGTGGCGTTGTTTAGTGAACATCTGAATGACACTCAGGCAATATAATAATCTCTCACGTTCCTTAATTCAGACAAATACCATATCTTAAAGGAATGGAAGGAGGGAAAGGCATTACAAAGTAAAGGAAGAAGTGTTTAAGACAATTAGAAAATGAAAGGAAGAAAATCAAACGTTCCTGATGTTCAATTCAATGGCAGTAAAGTCCTTTTCTCTGTAGTTTTTCCAGAAATAATTTACGGTGTAAAATGTATTTCATGGCATACAAATCAATCTATATTGAGCCTGATTGCCATTACAGAAAGCCTGAGCACAGAAAAAAAAAGCCTGTAAATGGATTGTGAAAGATTTTTTTTAACATGCATGCTGTTTACATGGTTAACATTTGTTAAATAAAAGCGTGATTCTGCACAGTGCTGAAGAGCCTCAATTCCCATTAATGTCCATAAGAAATCAGGCCATTCATCACCTCACAGAATCAGGCCCTGGAGTTGTAATAAAGAGGTTTGTTTTGTCCTGTGTTTGTGGCAAACTTCAAAACAACAATTACAATTAACAAAAACAAGCAATCATCAAAACACCACCACCCTGTTCCATCCAAGACTCCAGAACAAAAGAGAATTTCTTTTTATACACTTTGATGAAGTTTCCACCTTAAGGAGCGGGGCCGGAGGGGGGAAGAAATAGAAAAGCAAATTGCAGAATGTAGACTGCAGTACTTGCAATCCTTGTGACAAATACTAATGTATAAATCAGCAGCCCAATCCAGGCCCGGGCCGCTGATCATGTTCTTTGCTGAAATGTCACCTGTTCCTATCTAACGATTTGCATAATGCAAAGCTTCTCACTCGTAAAATACAGATTAAGAGGGGAAGCCAAGAGTCATTCTCGAACCATGGAGCCATTTCAAAAGAAAAAAAAGCAGTCTTTATATTTAACACTGTCACTGCCATATACTTTTTGCTTTTGAAATCATTCCTTTTAGGAATGAAAATAAGCAGTGAGAGCCAGCTTTTCCCTTTCTTTTCTTTTTCAGGCAGTGTGATTCAATGTGGGTGTCGGTGAAATAATGAAACCACATCTATTTGTTCACTGGAGTCCTGACTGAAACCCAAAGAAGTCAATAGAAAGACTCATATTGACTTCAACAGGCTGTCATCAGTTGGCCTTCATTTGAGTAAGTTTGTTTCATTTTGCTTCTTTTCCTTTTTATTTATTATATTTGTTCATGTCTTTGGACCCTTTCTGGGACTCAACTGAAAGTAGATCAGGAGCTTCTGTTCTCCTTGTCTCATAACACAAGAACATGGGTACATTCAATGAAATGAAATTTAAAAAATAATAAAAAGAAATACATTTCACACAATGTGAAGATTAGATTGGGGAACTCATTGCGGCCAAGAATTTAGCAAAATTCAAGATGATATTGGACAATTATACTGATATCAAGAATATTCAGCATTATAGTTATTGCCATGAAAAATCTGAAAGGAATATTGAACCTCATGCTTCAGAGTTAAAGACAATCTTTTACTATAGTGAATTAGGATAAAACCTAAACAGGGGGCAGATTATCCCACATCTGCCTTCCATAGAGTTCATACACCTTCCTCTGAAGCACCCGGTGCTGGCTACTGTCAGAGACAGAATATTGAACGAGATGGACCTCAGTTCTAATCCAGTCTGGCAATTGCTATGTTCATAACTGTTCCCATGTATCCTATTTTTCTGAGTCAGACTATAAGGTATTCAGGTCTGGGACCTTGTTTTCTGTGCTATGGCACTATATAATACATAACAACATTGGATCATGACCGCGAGTACAATATGATTATCTGACTGTGTTAAAACAATCCAGATTAGAAACTACTATAAAAAAACATTTTGGCCTACACAAGATCACCTGTCTCCTATGCACCATTGTGAAGATGGAAATCAGATGGCATACTGATACTGCCAGTCTCTGGATTTGGCTGAATGGGGACTGTGGCAAGGCATTTTCTGTATCTTGCTCTGTATTCTGTTATTCCACTTGCAGCCACTAGGCTGACAGAACCTGAGCTCATTAACCTTCAGGAAATGTTTCAAAGATCATCTGTTGGCTTAGGGTCCAACTCTGGAAGGTGCTGAGAGCTTCCTGATTCCAATGGGACTGGTGGCAGCTTATTATTTTGCAGCAGGCATTCATTGCCTTGCAAGAGCGCTCATAGGCTTTGGTCTATCTCTGCATAGAGTTTAGTTAACATTAGTTAATTAATCCTTTTCCCCTCAAGATTTGTGCATGAATCTAGAAACAAGTGTGATGGGAAGAGTTTAAATATTGAAAAAAACATGTAAATACAACACCAACACTCAGTGTTGCAACCTCACTCATACATGTAGGCATATTGGCTTGAATGAGATCATCTGTACGAAAGTAATGGATTGATTGGTTGAGTAAGGATCAGGCTAGTGTTTAGGGACAAGGCAGAAAGATGTTAAATAGTACATTTAAAACTGCTTAACAGCGACTTGTCTGTTTGTACACTCAATTAAAGCCTGAATTTAAAAGTAACCTGATTTGCATTTATTGGTTTGTTTTTCGAGGACTTAAGGAGGTTAGAATGGCAACAAAGTGTAGGACTATGTAGAAGGTCACGACAGGATCAAGATCTATTGTTGTGGTGCTAGACCATTTGAATATTAAGGGGAGGGGATGAAAAAATAAAAAAAAAATGGAAAATAAAGGAGATGCAGCTGAAGGGAAGAAAGTGGCGGGGGTCATTTAAGTAATAGCAAATTAGAGAATGGTACATAATCTAATTTAGATTAGAACTGTGGGGCTAACAAATATGATTGATTCTCTTCCATTCGTCTTCTGATCCTCTTTAAAAATTCAGTCTGAAAACTGATGCTGTCCGAAGCCAAGAGCAAGAAACTGGGCTGGAAAACAGGAGCATTTTATACGTTGATGGGTGATCCAAACAGGTTTGAAGAAACCGAGGCACTGCCAGGCATGGAAGTTACTGGAGAGTCAAAGGAAGTAGGTATTTTGTTAGTTACTACTACTACTATTAATAATGCATACTATGAGATGGATTGCAGTGATGAAAATCTTGTCACACAAGTTTCTGTGAACATTTTCATCATCAAGAGATTGATCGTGGGGTGAGTGGGAGAGGTGGATTCCTCTCTGGAATATACCTTTAGGTCCTGGCCTTCTTTGCCATCCAGAAATCTCTGTTTGGTTAAATTTCTATCATCTGGCTACCTTCACAAGGAACATAGTGATTGGATAGTGATTTTCATCCAAAGGAAATTTTGAATTTCATTATTCAAAAAAAAAAAAGGTGGGGGGTAGCTTTTTCGCACACAAAAATAACTATTTTTTTCTACAGGGCATATAGATAGCTCTATTGCTTCCTTCAGGTAAAATGGAGACAATTCAGGCTCTTAGGCCAAAATTCTGCAAAGCACTTAAGTATGAATTTAAATCCATTTATATTCAGCAAACCAGTTAAGGATTTAGTTAAGTACCATTCAGTTAAGCATGTGCTTAAGACCTACTAACATACTAAACAGGGATGGAGCATATTTAAGTGCTTTGCTGAATGGGGCCAAAGCAGCAGGGTGAAGAAGAGTAGCAGTTTATTTTATACTGACAGCCCTGGGAAATGCCACCTCTTGTGCCCTCATCCATAGGTTTATGAACAGAAAATGCCAGTAATCCAGGGAACACCACATAGATTCACATAAATAACACAGTGGTAAGTGCTATATAAAAAACTATGATAGATACATGAAGTCAAAAGAGTAAAAGCATACAGCACCTTGAAGGAGACACTAATGCCCATCAGCAATAGACCCAAATGATCTCTGGACTCTCACCTTTGCTTAACCAAATTTTCCCCAAACAACAGTCTTGGCTCTTGAGATTCCAGCAGCAGTTTACCCTCTAACACATGCTCTCTCTGGAGTCTCTAACTCAAACAGTCAGGGGGATGTGCTGGATGGTGTAACAGGTCTTTGCTGTGATTTTGTCTTTGTACAGTACTTCCTTCCCTGCTTTCCCTTCTACATCCACAAACTCAGACCGGCTGAGGGGAGACTTAAAAGAGAGATTCCTTCTGACACACACATCTCTTTGAATCCCTCTAGCTCCAGAGCTTCCACCACTGACCAGATCTTGGAAGATGTTTCCACACAATAGCCGTTCTTATTGTATACAAAAGTTCTAACAATGTAACATGAGATCTTCAGGTGATGCCACTCAGCATTGCACTCAGGAGCGGCGCCAGGGTTTCTGACGCCCTAGGCGGACGGCCATTTTGCCACCCCCCACGGGTCCGGTGGACCTTCCGCAGTCATGCTGATGGATGGTCCGCTGTTGGAAAGGCTCCAGTGGAGCTGCCGCAGTGATGCCGGCGGGTGGTCCGCTGGTCTAAAGGCACCAGTGGACCTGCCGCAGGCATGACTGCGGTAGGTCCGCCGGAGCCCTTAGACCAGCGCACCGTCCACCGAAATGACTGCGGCAGCTCAACCAGAGCCTTTCCAGTAGCGGACCATCCGCCGGCATGACTGCGGTAGGTCCACCGGACCCGCGTGCCGCCCCCCTGGCAAAATAGCGCCCCCAAAAAATTCTGGCACCCTAGGTCATTGCCTAGGTCGCCTAAATGGTAGTGCTGGCCCTGATTGCACTATTGACTTCCATGGAGATATGCTGAGTTACACCAGCTGAAGATCTGTCCTATGGTATCAATGTTCCTATGTGTAGTTTCATACTGTGCACCAATAGTTATCGAGGTTGCCAACTCTGCCCACATATCTACACCAGTGACACCATTACAGGACCTAACCAGATCAGCCACACCATCACCATCACCAGTTCATTCACCTGCATGTCCACCAATGTAATATACGCCATTATATGCCAGCAATGCCCCTCTGCTATGTACATCGGCCAAACTGGACAGTCTCTACAGAAGAGGATAAATGGACACAAATCGGATATTAGGAACGGCAATATACAAAAACCTGTAGGAGAACACTTCAACCTCCCTGGCCACACAATAGCAGAGCTTAAGGTAGGCATCCTGCAGCAAAAAAACTTCAGGATCAGACTTCAAAGAGAAACTGCTGAGCTTCAGTTCATCTGCAAATTTGACACCATCAGCTCAGGATTAAACAAAGACTGTGAATGGCTTGCCAACTACAAATCCAGTTTCTCCTCCCTTGGTTTTCACACCTCAACTGCTAGAATAGGGCCTCATCCTCCTTGATTGAACTAACCTCGTTATCTCTAGCCTGCTTCTTGCTTGCATATATATACACCTGCCCCTGGAAATTTCCACTACATGCATCCGATGAAGTGAGTATTCACCCACAAAAGCTCATGCTCCAAAACGTCTGTTAGTCTATAAGGTGCCACAGGACTCTTTGCTGCTTTTACAGATCCAGACTAAACACGGCAACCCCTCTGATACTAAAGTATAGTGTGTAACCTAAAGCTTCATGTACAGAATGCAGCATGTTTGTGCCCAACATGGATTAAACATGCAAAATCTGCAGTGTTTTTGGAAATGAACTGTGTTGTTAAGTATGTTCTTGACTCATTGGGTGAAATTCTGGCCCTAATGAAGTCAGCGGCAAAACTCCCATTGACTTCAATGGAGTCAGCAGTTCACTCTGGGGTAGACCACAAGATCTCATTTCAGTGAAGTGCTTAAGTCCCATTGAAATCTATTACTGATCTGGGGCCTTAAAGTGACCATTGTCTTGCTAACCATCTAGATACTTGTCCCAGTACAATACAATCACTGGACTATTTTCCCCCCACAGTGTTACACAATAAATTCAACTCTAATTTGTATTCTGTTAACACTTCCAGACTTTTTCCCCCAACATTACCGCGTCTCAAACTCCTTCCCCCGACTTTATAGTGATGTACAGGATTATCATTCCCCACTTACATTTACCCAGGTTAAGCATCCTTTTACTTAGGCTGCCTATATAAAACAATAATAATAAACTTAGTGATGGTTGGGCTTGAGCACAGTAAAAAAAGCTTCTTTTTCTTCCCTATGGGAGCATTCTGTTAATCTTCAGGAAAGAGATGGAGAAACAGACAGAGGGAGAGGATGAAACAGATTAAAATTTCAACTGGTATTATCTGAAATATTAAATAACTTTAGTATCACAGCTCTTTTGCTGTAATTCTGGTCAAAAGAAAAGATGTGATATGATCATTCCTTTTTTCAACAACAATTGATCAAGAAAAGCGAATGATTTCCTTCTCCTGTTCTGTCCCTCTGCGTCTCTTGAGAATGTTTGCTTTGCAGATTCTTTCAGTTGAGATTATGGGCCTACTCCTAATCAGTCAGAGGATGCATTTGTCAGTTTCTGAGGGGACCAAGGTGGAAGATAAACAATAAGACCATTACTTTCCACATTCATCTGAAAGACTGAAATCTGTGTTTCCATAAACACTACTATACGATCAGCTTCTTAATTAAAAACACCTCATAGTTAAATTTATTATATTACTTTATGAAAATTGCAGAAAGTGACTTCTCTAAGTGGATTTGTTAAATTTCCAGATACACAACAATCTGTATCAGAAAACACTTTCAGATACATAGACTATACAATAATAATAATTGTAATGATTAGATAAAATCTCCAAGCAAGGTTAAAAATATTGGTGATTAAGAATATCATATTATATTCATGTTCATTTAGCAATGCTTCAAACTAACAAGAGCTAAAAACAATTTATAGACATCCACTGTATTGTATTTTTAATCAATGATCAGTAAGAAAGCAACCCTACAGGAAACAGAAGAAAATAAATTTTGCCCTTGATCTTCACTTGAACAGACTGTCAGGGTTTGCATTATAAATCTTGGGCCCAGTTCTCCTTCTCCTCCCTGCTCACACCACTCACTCCTGTAGGATGCAAGCCACTACCATTGAAATCAATGGGAGTTACGTGTTCCTTGCCAAGATAGAATTGATTCCCCTGTGTTTAAGAGCTTTATAACTTGGCCATTAACACTTATTTCACAATGGAACTCAGTTTACAACTTTGCAGATTATGGACAACTTATTTTTCCTAGGAAAAAAGGTAATTAATATTATTTTTATTGATAGATGCTTGATTGACAGAAATGGAAGCATGGGAGGAGCTCCCAGTAAACATCTGCAAAGCCACCTCATTATCATTCAAATCCCTCCTTAAAGCTCTTTTTTTTGCTGTGATGCCTACAGAAATCTTGGCAACTGTTAAGCAGCTAGACACTACTGCCTATCTGCTGACCAATATTGGCTCATTGTTGCATTGTACTTCCCCCGTCTGTCTGTCTGTCTGTCTCCATCTGTTGTCTCTCTAGGGCAAGACTGTCTTTTTTGTTCTGTGTTTATATAGCACCTAGCGAACAATAGGGTCCTGGTCCATGAGTGCCACATTACAAATAATTACTAATGATAACAACAATAAAACAATAATAAATCTATAGTAAATAGAAAGAATTAAGAAAAATCTGTTCTTACAAATTTCTAGCCCAGTTTGCAGACCCCCAAGTTTGTGAAGTTTCTGGTATTTTTCCAAATCAAACACAACCTTTTGAGATTCAGCCATCAATAACAACAGCACATGATGGAATATTTGCTGGGAAATATATCAAATAACCATTTGCAGAGCAGTAAACAATGAATTTCTGAATTAAAGTGTGCTTACAGTTAGAAAAATGACTATATAAAAATGCCACTTTCCCCCATGTATAGTCAGAGCAATATATGCTTATATTGGCTCTGATTCTGTAAAGCACACAAGCACAGGCTTAATTTATAGCTGTGTGAAATAGTGTTAAGATTACAATTATGGTCTAAGGACATGCTTAGGTATTTGGCTGCATTGGTGTCTTAAATAACATACATTTTTTCCCCACTTCTGCTAGCTCTGAAGTTGCAACAATAGGAGAGTCAGCTGGTGTCTATTCTGGCTTGTGCATCATTGACAGAACTGATCATTTAGACATTGTAGGCACACACATTTGTATTGTTTTTAAACCATTCTAGTTAAACCATGGCATGGGCATTCTTAAATCAGTTTGAAAATGGAGTATATTAATTCCTCATCCATTTAAGAGTGTCCACACATAGGTTTAAAAAAACCACATGGGTGCAAGTTTGTGTGTAGACAAAACCTACATCTCAGCTGCGGGCTACATTCTTCCCTTAGTTAGCATCTGAGCCAAAGCCCATTGAAGTAACTGAAGTTTCACTGACTTCATAGGATTTTGGATCAACCCAAATCCCTCCCTCAATTACCTCAGCAGACTGCATGGGGCAGCAAGGTGACTCACCTCTGGCCTGCAGTCATGTGGCTTCTGTTAGCTACTGCAAATGGTCTATACTTTCAGACCTGATCCAAAGCCTGCTAAGTCAATTGATCTGGATCAGACAACATCCCTTCAGTGAAGAAAGTGAGGAAGCTGAGAGTCAGCAGACACTAAGCCATTGTTGTTTCACTGGGACTCATGGGAAGCAACCACTAGCTCAAAAAGTAAAGGATTGTTTCTTCAAAAAAATGTTTTCCCTCCGTTAGAGTTTGGCACAAAGTGGCACTTCAGATTTACCAGAAGGTGTACCACAAAGCCTACCCCACTAAGGGTACTGAGGTCTCTGCTCCTCTGGATTTTTCGGAGAACTGTCCCTGGAAATACTTGTGAATACTGCTATCTATGCTTCTGACCATGGCCTGGCTGCTGGTCTGGAAATAGAGATTTCTCAAACCCCTGTCCTTCTTCAGTATAACTCTCTGTCTGTCTGTTTGAGTTGTTCTTTTCACACAAATCAGTCTGATTTAAGGACAAGCCCGCGCTGCACAATGTTAGATCCAAGATTCCAGTCTGAATTCTGAAGAACCCAAAGACTGCAGGGATTTGGATCTGAGGTTCTGTTTCTATCCCATGCAGAAAGAACTATAACTATAACTACATACATATCTCATGTCCCCATCACTGTACTCTAGGTGTCAAACCACAAGTCCAGGTCTGGGTTAGTATTTCAAACTCTGCCTCCCAAAGCTCAAGTGTGTTCAACTGTGGTGTTCAGTGCTAAGTCCATCTCCTGTGCACAATCCTTTCATATATAGAATCATAGAAACGTAAGACTGGACGGGATCTCTAGTGGTCATCAAATCCACCCTCCCTGTGCTAAGGCAGGACAAAGTAAACCTAGACCATCCTTGAGGAGGTGTTTGTCCAACCTGTTCTTAAAAACCTCCAGTGACAGGGATTCCACAACCTCCCTTGGAAGCCTATTCTAGATCTTAACTACTCTTATAGTTAGAAAGTTTTTTGTATTATCCAACCTAAATCTCCCTTGCTGCAATTTAGGCCCATTACTTCTTGTCCTACCTTCAGTGGACATGGAGAACAGTTGATCACTGTCCGCTTTATAACAGCACTTAATAAATCTGAGAATGTTATAAGGTTCCCCCCATCAGTCTTCTTTTGTCAACACTAAAATTATGCAGTCTTTTTAACCTCTCCAAAGGGAGCAGTTTTTCTAAACCTTTTATCGTTTTTGCAGGGCTGGCTCCAGGCACCAGCCGAGCAAGCTCGTGCTTGGGGCGGCAGATTCTAAGGGGCGGCATTCCCCTGAATCCCTTTTTTTTTTCCTTTGCTGCTTTGGCCGCCCCACAGGTTTTTTTCTTTTTTCTTTTTGGTTTGCTGCTCCGGCCACCCTGTAGGAGATGGCAGCACGGAGGAGGGGAGCACCCTGCTGGGAGTGGGCTACGCCTTCCATCTCCCCCAGCCGATGCCAGGTCTGTAGCAAACTCGGCAGGGCAGCCCATCTCCTTCCCTCCCCGCTGACCGGAGTGGCACGGAGCCCTCCCAGCAGGTGGCATGGTGGAAGCCCTGGCAGCCGCCCTTCTCTCTCCCCCCCTGCTCCCTCCCCTTCTCCCCCACTGCCTGGGGCACGTCTGCAGCACCGGAAGTCCCCCTGCACTCGCACTTTGGCTGCCCTGCATGGTTTTTTTTGCTCTGCTGCTCCGGCCACCCCGCAGGTTTGCCCTTTTTTTTTTTTTTTGCTTTGATGCTTTGGGATTTTTTGGGTTTTTTGCTTGGGGCAGTAAAAAAGCCAGAGCTGGCCCTGCTTTTTGTTGCTCTCCTCTGGACTGTTTCCAATTTGTCCACATCTTTCTTAAAGAGTGGTGCTCAGAATTGGACACAGTACTCAGCTGAGGTCACACCAGAGCTGAGTGGAGTGGGACTATTACCTCCCAAGTCTTACCTACAACACTCCTGTTAATGAAGCCCAGAATGATATTAGCCTTTGTAGCAATTGCATCACATTGTTGACTCATATTCAATTTGCGATCCACACTCTGACCCCCAGATCCTTTTCTGCAGTACTAGCACCTAACCAATTATCCCCCATTTTGTAGTTGTACTTCACTTCGGAAGGAAAAATCAAACGTACATGTTCCAGCACCACCTGCCGACCCACTCCCATGGAAGAAGAGAAGGAATGCTACTCCTCGGCTAAATTTCTTAGCCTCCCAGAACAGCTCCTCCCTAGGTTTTGACTTAAAAAGCGCATGTAAAATTAATCCATGCCCATGGAGACTTGTCAGGTAGACAAGCTTGGGAAGGAAACTGGAGTAGGGAGTACATTAATATTTCCCACATACACCACAATGGCCAGGGCCAGGGCCTCTGAAAAAGAATACACAAAGAAGTTCTAATGGAGAGAAGGAAGGAAGAACTTGGAGAGGAACTCTTAACAGGGGCATGGTAGATCAGCCTCACAAAGCTGGGAAGAAGGCGGCAGCAGGGACAAAAAGGCTTGAGTCAGGAGAGGAAAGGTCTCTCTTAGCTCGGAAAAGTGACAAGGAGAAAGGGATGGGGCATTAGGGAGAATGAGAGGGAAGTGTGTCACTCAGCATGGGGAAAGCAAGCAAGAAAGAGGGGGAAAGGCCTCCATTAGTTGGTGCAGACAGGAGGGATGGAGGAAAAGAGGAGTGGAGAGAGGAAAATAAGGAAGAAAGAGGAAAGCCTGACTCAGGGAAAGAGGACTGGAGGAAGAAAGGCCTTACTAAGCTCCAGAGACCCACCAGCTGATGTGAAGGGAGGGGAAAAGTGAAGAGATGGAGGAAAGGTTTCACTCACCTCTAGGGCTGAGAGGGACTGGGAAAGGCTCAGCAGTGAGGTGGTTAATAGGCTGCACTTGGCTGCCTCACCAGGAATGGCAGTGACACTGAACTGGGAACTTGGGGAAGGAGTTGGCGGCTTATTAAAGCTGCCGAACCCCGGCTGAACCCCACGACTACACGCTAGGATTGCTGTGTGCCCTGTGATAACTCACAGCTGCTGATAAAGTCCACTGGTAATGGCTTTTTGCTAATGAGAAAAGTGCCGCTGATTATGACAAATAGCCTTGGACCAACAGGCTAAGCTGCTACATAGGCTCCCAATTGTCAGTCTGGGTGATTTTTGCATTTCATTATTTCTTTCCTGACATCCTAGCTCCTTCTATCCTTAACATACTCCCAGAGCCGTATGTCACAATTTTAATAACACTTCTTTATCTCAATTTTTCCCCCTCTCTCCATGGGAGCTGGAAACAAAAGGTTGTTACAGAAATAATGGTTAACCTCGCTTGTGTGCTGCAGCAAAAGAAACCCTACAGCTAGTATTCAAGAATTAAAAAGATGTAAATAGCTACACGGAGCCCATTCAGTCCCTAACAACAGACTTTTTAAAATTCCTGTTTCTATTACTATTTTAAACCCTTTCATATATTCAGTTCCCAGGCCTGCCATGTTCCCATTCTCTTCCCTAATGACATAGCTATATCATGGATTTTAAGGGAAGAGAAGTATAACTTGCTGGATGCTGAAACTGTCTCACTGCTTGGAGTACCCTTAACAGTAGCAGTATTATTTTACAAGGAGGTAAGGAAGCTCCTCAGGGATTCCAAGTGAACCTGACCATCATCTTTGCACATGGCTAAAAATTGTCTGGTGTCCATTTAAAATTGAAGGCCAAAGTCTCTTGTGTGAGGGCAAATGAGGGCTCTGTGTTTATAATGGGGTGTTTGTAAAAATGCTGGGTTTCTGCATTAATTCTTTAACATTACAAAACATTGGCGAAAAGTTCGTGACGTTCTGCCAGGATTATGTGTAGTTAGGATTCCTCAAAAGAGTTTCTTTCTCTTGAGGATACAGTTACTATATACAGCGTATGCACAGGAGCGCCAGCAGCCTTTTTGGCGCCCTAGGTGCCGGAAGGTCCCACCCCCAAAATGGCACCCGACAGAGGCAGCGGAAGGTCCCGCACCTGAAATAATGCCGACAACCGCATGTTCGACCACTGCCGTCGCCGCCCCTCAAATGTCAGTGCGCTAGGCAACTGCCTACAATGCCTAATGGGTTGCACCAGCCCTTCATATGCAATCCAAAAGGGCAAATTCCACTGCAGGTTACATACATACAGCTCCCAGCCTGACTGCAGCACTGCCTAGTGCATGGTGTTCTACATGTACTATTTTGACACAGACTGATGGCTCCTCTAGGTTATGCTGGCCTGTAATGGGCAAAAGGAGCTGAAAACATGGCATATGGGTATCCTGACCATAGACGTGTCTCTAACCACACTCCCTTTTCCTTGGTGCATGGACATCAGGGAGGAAGGTATGTTGCAAGCAAGCCCCTGCGTTGGCTCTATGGCACTGCAGGATCATCACTGGTGTGATACATTTTTGACCTGCTCTAGTCTACTCACACTTGTAAAGTTAAGGACATGCCTAAGTGTTGCCAAGATAGGGATGAAAGGAGACCCGATAAAGGGTTAGAAAAAAGAAATATTCCAATCTCCATTTAACAGCTGGGAAACTGAGGCATACAGAGATGTAAGTGATTTGTCCAAAGACACATAGGAAGTTGACAGAAGAGCCAGGAATTGAACCACACTGCTGGAGTCCTAGTCCAGTGCCTTAAATCACAAGACCATTTTTCCCATCTATCATTTCCATTTCTTTTTCTATATTTGTAAATGACTGTATAAGAATAACATTTGTTTTTCAAATGTTTCAGCTACCCTAGACCAGCTGTGTTAAAACCAGCCGAGCTAGCAAGTGAGTTTGCAGCATGGTTAAAGGTGACCTACCAAAGTAAAAGAAAATTTAATGTAAGGCTTAAGATATGTAAAATAATCAATTAATCATAGTTAACTGTAGCAATTAACTCAAAACAAATTAACTCAATTAAAAAAATTAATTGAGATTAATCACAGTTCTAATCGCACTGTTAAACAATAATAGGACAGCAATTTAAATGTATTAATATTTTGGATGTTTTTCTCCATTTTCAAATATACTGATTTCAATTACAACACAATATAAAATGTATAGTGCTTGGTTTATAATATATTTTATTACAAATATTTGCACTGTACAAAGATAAACAAAAGAAATACTATTTTTCAGTTCACCTCATACACATACAGCAGTGCAATCTATCGTGAAAGGGCAACTTACAAATGTAGAATTTTTTTTTACGTAACTGTACTCTAGACAATGTAAAAACTTTAGAGCCCACAAGTCTGCTCAGTCCTACTTCTTCTTCAGCCAATTGCTAAAACAAACAAGTTTGTTTCCATATACAGGAGATAATGCTCCTGTTTCTTATTTACAATGTCACCTGAAAGTGAGACCAGGCACTGGCATGGCACTTTTGTAGCCAGCATTGCAAAGTATTTACATGCCAGATATACTAAACATTCATAGGCCCCTTCATGCTTCGACTTGAGAATTACAGTGCAAGTATTTGTAATCAAAAATAATAATATCAAGTGAGCACTCTACACTTTGTATTCTGTGCTGTAATTGAAATCAATATATTTGAAAATTTAAAAAAAATCCAAAAATATTTATAATAAATGTAAATTGGTATTCTAGTATTAGCAGTGCTATTAAAACTGCGATTAATTGAAATTATTTTTAGGGCTCTCAAATGATGAAAAAATTAAGGCCTAAAGGTTGTTTTGTTTTTCCTGCTTTTTTCTTTTTCTTTTTTTTAACTTTAGATATTTGGATTTTTAAGTCTGGTCTTCCCTGATTTTGCTTGCGGCTTCTTGGAAGTCTCAGCTGAGGCCCATGAGCTTTGCAATTCCTAAATGAAGCCAGGGATGATGGATCTTTAAATAAGATCCATGCTCCCTCTACTCCCAAGGATTTCTGAGTAGTTTGAGTTAGAGAAATGTTAACAAAACCAAATTTAATAACAGATCATTTTAAACAAATGATTTTGTTTGCTTTATATCTCTCACGCCAAATACCTTCTAGTTCTCCAGTTGTCCACAGAGTCTTCTAGGAAAACCTAGCAGACAGCAACCAAATTTCTAATGTCAAAAAAATTAGAAAAAAACCCACTCCTTTTTTTTGAAAAATAAAATACGTTCCAAGGCTTCTTTCTAGAGTTCCTGGGCTCTTTGATACTATACAGCCTGGCTGACTGAATGTTATAGCTGTAGTTAAGGCTGTAAAACAGTTTCATTTATATATATTTTTTTAAAGTTCTACTACTCCGCAACAAATGAGCATGAGACTCTGAGTGTCCTCCTTAAAAGGCACTCACCATTACTCATGTGAGCAGTCCAACCGGCTTTAAAGGGCCTATTTGTATAAGCAAAGTTAAGCAAGTGTTTAAGTATTTGCAGGATCAGACCCTGAAAATTAACAGAGTATTAATTATCCTGGCAGTAATGTATATATTGCAAATATTTAATTTAAACTGAAAAGTGGAACCCTTAGCAAAGTCCTTCTCCTACCACTCCCCAGACTATTTTCTTATCCTCCTAACTGTCTGGAAAGATCACTGGGGTTTCTATAATTTATCCTAAAATGTATTTTTGGGGAAAGTTTGAGGAAACTTTCTTTAATCATTTCTGAGACATACAAATATATTTATATTTGTGAAGTGTGTTTTGCATCCCCACTCTACTGTTGGTCTGCAGAGGATAGCAGCCTACTACTGCTGCCAGTCTATGGAATTAAGATCTTCTCCTGCACCATTGAAGTCAATAGGAGTTTTGTATTCAGGCCAGTGGGAGCAGGATTTGGATCTTCAACTTTTAGCTCAAATGATAGAGGTCTGTGCATTGACACTGAAGACCCTGAGTTCAAACCTTTCTGACAAGCCAGTTGTTAAACAAGGGTGAAAAATCACATTTTTGACACAGTAAATTCAAAAATTGCCAACTTTTAGGGCCTGATCCAAAAGCCACTGAAGTCAATGGAGAGTGTTCCTTTAACTTAATGGGATTTTGACCAGGCCCTTAAACCTTAAGCCTGCCCTGACTTGCTGTCAGCTTGTTGCTTGAACTATGCACAAAAAAGATTGCAATCCATGCCATGAAACACAAACACACACACTTCTCCACAAACAGTACGTTACCCCAGGAAAGGGAGCAAATACTGAGGCAGAAAAATGGCAGATCCCATGATTTTAGGGTTTTTCCATGAGTTTTGCTGTATTACACAACATTCTGCTAATGTAAAGATTTCATTTATTTAAAAAGTTGTACAGGGCCAGGCTCTAATATCTAAGTACAACCTTATTCCTTGAGATGGTCCATTGGTTTCAAATACCTTACTCTAAGAGTAGTCCCATTATATGTATACAAAATCCATGTTGAACCTTTTTACCTAACCTCTGTCTACCTCCCTCAATTTAAACTTTAGTCTTCTTTCAGCCCTTTTGGATGTCTGGAAAATGCCTATCACAGAATGAATGTTACTGTACAAATAAATAACAGCAACAGAGAAAAATAAAGTTTCTATGAGTTAGAGAGATTGTAATGGTTCTACCAATTTTTCACATCATGGGCCAGATTCTGTCACTCTTACTCATGTAGCATTTCGCTGACGTCAATGAACCAATCAACTCTCACTAACTGGCAAAAACTTTATAGTGCATCAGGCATCTAACCAGAAAAGCAAAAATAGAAAAATATTACCTATACGCCATTAACCAATCCAAACATGCTGTGGGAATCTTAATTTTTGAATCTCCCGACTCTTGATTTTATTTTTTTTTAATTTCTAACTGAACATTTTAAGATTCTATTTTTATAGGATAGTTGGTTTGGTTTTGGGTTCACATTTACTAAGATATTTATTCTAAGCTTTATGGTGAAAGTTCTTCCCAACATTTAGGGTTGGTTTCAATCTAGATCTAATATAACTGTGAAGGCACCGTGTTAAAGAAATATTTACATATTTAGCTCTATGGGCCGTTTATACTATTATTTAAAGGGGTCATAGAAAAGGGCAGTGCTTATTAAAGGGGGGGGTGACGCGTAAGAAACTCATAATGGGTTTTTTCATGTGGAACGATCCTCTTATCTAATACGGCTGAAAATGTAATCCATTACTACTAATTACCAAGCCAGTGCTGAAAAACAGGATCTTCCTCCTTTCAGATCCAGATAGGGGCCAAATCTCTCTCGTCATTGTTCTTTCAATCCCATCCAGCCTCCTTCCCTTTTTACTTTTCCTAAGAGAAATTCAGGCCTTCGGACATTAGTGGAGAAGGGCCCGGGGTCTCCCTATCGTCCTAAAGCAGAAGCTAAACAATATTAGCCAATCATTTTTGATAGATGAAGCATGGAAATTAGTTCCAGAGTTTAACTGATAACTGAAACCACACAGTTACATTCCATTATGGCAGCCTTAATTGATGAGCTCATTAAGCCCATTATTAGAGAAATTGATTTCAAATAGGCACTTAAAACTGGCTGGCAAAAGAAAAAGGTGAAGAGATACCATACAATGTGAAAAAAGTAACTAAAATACATAATGAAGCAAGTAATTTTATAGGTTTGTTTAATGAAAGCCTCAAGAGCATATTAGTTGCTGTGTGGATTTTAAACACTCATTTTATGTACTAATAAAGCTCCCGTAGATCGCATCCATTATGGGAGTTCTGAATGCCTCCAATCTTTAATGCAGCTCTGCTACTAATTAATTAATTAACCCCAGCTGAAGCAATCAATTAGTCATGCAGAATCAACACTTTAAAGGTCCACCAGGTATTGTTGGCTAGCCGCAAAGAACTGTGGAAGCAAAGTCCCTTTTTAATTATTCATATTAGTTTTTGTTTTAGTGTAATAGAAAACAAATTAGACTAAAATGTAAGCATCACATTAGAGGCACAGTAAAAAGGATGATTAACACCCTGACCTGAGATTATTTTGAAAGAGGAGTTTCTGAGGAGTCCTATCTTGATAAGCCACTCAGTTAGCTACAGGGTGCTGCAAGCTGGTCAATTGTACAAAAGCCCTATTGATCAGATGGGAGTGGGAAAAGTAAGTGCTTAATGTTAACACAGCAATAAGAAGTTTCTAATAAGTCTTCCTCTATTTGTATTACTCTAAAACGAAACTGATTTAACCCCTTCTATGCCATTTGACCTGCTTTTGGCTCCCCCTTCTCCACCACATAAAACATAAGCTACTTGACTTCACTCACAAGGCCTTTCCCAGCTATCCCCACCCTACCCATCATCTCTCTTTCACTATCAAGATGTCGACTCCCACCTCCAACTGGCCTGTGGTGTCAGCCTCCAGTGCCCTTTTGTTAAATTTTCCAAACAAGCACCTTCTTGCTTTCTCCCATGCTGCCTCTCACGCTAGGCAGGAGATCCCCATAAATATCCACAAAACTACCTTTATCCTCCTTTTCCAGGATGCTTACAAAAAAACTTGACAGTGGCTAGGCTGCTGGCGTACTGAGATCACAGCCTATGATGCTGACCAATACTGTCTTGTGTTTTTCATTGTACTCCTCTCTTGGTCTGTCTGTATCCATCTGTTGTCTCGTCTGATACTTACAATCTAAGTTCTGTGGAGAAGGGGCTATCTTTTCGTTCTGTGTTTGCACAATGCTTAGCTCAGTGGAATCCTAGTCCAGGACTAGGGCTCAAAGGCACTACGGGAATATAAGTAAATAAATAAAGTTAAACTATATAATGTATACCCAAAGTGCGCCATACAGATGCCTCTTCATTACACTAAGTACATCAGCGATGACTGGCCTCAGTTGTAACATGAGATGTCTGCTATCACATTCCGAGGTGCAATCCAGATCAGTGAGAGGTTGTGTCACCACCTTCCCCATAACCCTGGGTGTGTCACAACGTTGTGCTGTTGCAGCTTCCAACCTGGGCTATCCACAAACAGCTTAACAGTATGCAGGTCACACCCTGAATGTCTGTGTATAGTTGCAGCTCTGGTCCAGCAACTCTGACCCCAGCAGGCTGCCAGCAATGCACAAGCCACACTGGCTGCCACCAGCTTCGGTTACTGCCTGCAGGGTGACCCCAACACACTCCCAGTAAGGGGCAGCTCCAGGCCCCAGGACGCCAAGCGTGTGCTTGGGGCGGCATGCCGCAGGGGGCACTCTGCCGGTCGCCGGAAGGGCAGCAGGCAGCCTGCCTTCGGCGGCATGCCTGCAGAGGGTCTGCTGGTCCCGCGGTTTTGGTGGACCTCCCGCAGGCATGCCTGCGGAGGGTCCGCTGGTCCCACGGCTTCAGAGGAGCAGCAGGACCAATAGACCCTCTGCAGGCACGCCTGCGGGAGGTCCACCGGAGCCGCAGGACCGGCGACCGGCAGAGCGCTCCCCGTGGCATGCTGCCGTGCTTGGGGAGGCGAAATGTCTAGAGCTGCCCCTGCTCCCAGTCCTGAATTTTCTCCAAAATATGTGTTCTGTGCTGTCCAACCTTCACCTGGGCAGTTCGGATATTATATTATATTAGCATGTACAGACCAATGGGAGTGATGACTTTACAGTCTGGACCAAAATGATCCCAAGCTGGGTTCTATTCTGTCTCCTGTGTCACCTATAAAATCTCCAGTGAAGTCAAGACTGCAGAAACTTCCTTACTGCAATATCTGAGACAGGCAAAGAGCACAGAGCTTGTATTTAAGATCCCTGCTCAGGGAGTTAGAAAAAGTCATCTTTTGATTTGTAAACCGAGCAAATTTGACCAGGAAGTCATGGAAAGAGGATAAACATCATCTGCACATTCACTTTTTTGAGGCCAGCCACACACTAAAGAGCTCTGAAGGAACGTGTTTAGTCGAGGGTTTTTCTTGCCAGAATGCTAAGAGTACATCCAGAAAGCCAACTGAGCACATTGTGTATCCTTCTGGTAACTGCTGAGATTTATTGGACTTTAATCGAGTGCTGACTGTTTGGTAGCTTTGCTTGAAGCTTGAAGATGCTGGGTTCCTTCCTCTTCCAATGACCACTATGGGAGCTGAGAATTCCCAGCACAGCACCTTTCAGGAATAAACTGCAGGCAGGACTGGGTCTTCTCTGCATATGTTTTTTCTCCTTTTCCTATATTGGTACACAGTGGAGATTACGGTCTTCTTTCCTTTCTTTAAATTATTTCAATATTCCTTGAATCCTCCTGAGAAATCTCAGTTAAACTTTTATGGGGGCACTCAGTAATCCTCTCCCAAAGGTTTTTATGGAGAACTGCCTTATTTCTTCCAGTGTGGTAGGACACTTTCCTATACCAGTCAGCGATAACTTCAGCAGGCTGAAGTACACAGGCTAGTGGCATACGGGCCCGACCAGTTTTGGGACACCAGCAGCAGCTGTGTTCTCTCCACCTTTGTTACCCTCAGGCATGAGATATGAGCTAAAATCACCCCCGCCTGTGGAAAGCAGAGCTGATATTCAGTGCCATTGCCCCTACTCCTAGTTCCAAGTAAATGAGCAATTCCCTCATTTCCCTCCCCTCTAGTGGGCCATACTCACCAGGAGTGGTGCTATGAATGGAGCCGGGCACAAGCACTCCCAAGGACAAATGTCAATAAGCATGTCTTGTCTAAAACTTATGGAGAGCAAAGTTCTGGATCTTACGTTTCACTTTCCACTGTCGCTTCATTGACAATGGCACCTCTGTATGTTCTATCTGCAGTGGCTGCCAGTGCCTCATCCACGTCCATGGAACACCTGAGCCAGATAAGGAGAAGAAAGCATAGGCGCTGACTCCAGGGGTCCTCTAGGGCTGGAGCATCCATGGGGGGAAAATGGTGGGTGCTAAGCACCCATTGGCAGCTCTGCTGGTCAGCACATCACCATCCCCTCTCCCCCACCTCCTGCCTGCCAGCGGGCCCTGCCGATAAGCATCTCCCACTTCCTCCCAGCACCTCCCGCAATCAGCTGTTCTGCGGCATGCAGGATGCACTGGGTGGAAGAGGAAGAGCGAGGGTGGGGTGCTTGGGGGAGGGACAGAATGGGGCAGGAAGAGGCGGGGTGGAGGTGGAGTGGGGGCAGGACAGGGTTGGAGGGTGTGGGGCTGGAAGAGGCAGAGCAGGAGTGGGGCCTTGTGGGAAGGGATGAAGTAGGGGTGGGGCCTGGGGCAGAGCGGGAGGTCAAGTACCGCAGGCACATTAGACAGCTCCTCTGGGAGAAAGAATAGGGCTTGGGGTGATATGTTCAGTGAAATTCTGCAAGCCAGTGTTGCATCACACCATGAGCACAGGGCCTGGAGAGTGAACACTGCAGACAGCCTGCAGGAGGAAAGAGTGGTAAGGAAAAAGTCCCAGGAGTCCAGCAGGAAAAGGAGGAGATGAACCAGGACATAATGGGGATTCTTTGGCAGGAAACAGAAATGCTACAGACTCTTGTGGACCTAAATATTCAACAATCTCAGGCTCCCCTCCCTCTGCAGTCCATAGAGAACTCCATTGCAGCACCTCCCTTCACCTCTGCTTCACATTCCACATAGGGACAATAAAGACAACCACAACTTCACATACACTGATCTGCGAAAGCCACAGTTGGTGTATGTGTAGCTAAAATGGCATGAATGTTCTTTCCCCTTTGTAAGTTCTGTTCTATTAATTTATTAAGGATTTTTATGTCTTTTCTTTAAAATTGCATGGACTTTTCTTTTCACTGATTTTGTTACAGAATAAAAGTCTATTAATTTAAACATAATTCATCTTTATTAGGTCACATCATATTCTGCAGAGTGCCTAGTATATGAAAGCAACCAATTGCTGGTTGCTGTACAATCTGACAACTCACAGTATCAGTGACAAACACTGCAATAATCATAAATGTACAGCAAGTGCTACAAAATTAATAGGTGCATTGACAGTGTTATATCCATAAATGTGCACCAAGCACTACGCAATTCCTAACAGGCCCCCAGACCACAGGGTCAGGTAGAGCACAGTACCCCACAACACATTACTATGGCTCACTGTTGAAGTGCTCTTTCAAAGTCTCCTTGAGTTGTCTGACTCCACACTGAGCTCTTCTAATAGTCTTTATGTCTGGCTGTTCAAACTCAGGAGACAGCTGCTCCACTTCTCTTCTCCACCCTGGCAGCAACTTTTCGCTCTTTGTTTCACAGATATGAGGCAGGACACAGCAGGCAGCTAAAACCATTGGGATATTTTTCTTATAGAGAGCCAATCTTGTGAGTAAACAACACCAGCATCCCTTCAATCTACCATAAGCATATTCAGCTGTCATTTTGCATCTGCTGAACCAGTAGATGAATCTTTCCTCGGTGCTGTCAAGTCAGCCAGTGTACGACTTATAATCAAGGGGTAGGCTGAGTCCCCCAGGATCACTATTGACATTTCACCATTCCCAATGGTAATCTGCTGGAGGAGAAAAAGTCCTTGCTTATAGCTTTCTGAAAACTCCTGTGTTCCTAAAGATGCAAGTGTCATGCACCTTTCCTGACCAGCCCATACTGATGTCAGTGAAGCATCATCAGTGATCCACCAATACTGGCATAGCAATAGAAGAGTAGCCCTTTCTGTTGATGTACTCTGTGGCAAGATGGTCTGGTGCTAAAATAGGGATATGCATATTGTCTATTGCTCCACTGCAGTTTGGGAACCCTGTTGCTGCAGATCCATCCACTATGTCCTGCACATTGCCAAGAGTCATGGTTCTGTAGCAGGAAGTGATTAATGGCTCTGCACACTTGGACGACATTTTGGAGTTGGAAAATCCACCTGATTTTCCACTGACCAGTAGTAATCTAGCATTGCAAATTTCTACAGTGCAGTCGCCGCTCACTTCTCCACTCTCAGTGCAGCACTCATTTTGATGTCCCTGCGCTGAAGGGCTGGAGTGAGCTCAGCACACAGATCCAAGGAATGTGGCCATGTACATCCAAAAGTTCTGCAGACACTGCTCATCATCCCAAACCTGCATTACGATGTGATCTCATCAGTCAATGCTCATTTCTCAAGCTCAGAAGTGGCACTCCACCACCTGCAGCTGCACCATGAATGCCAACAGCCACCTCGAATTGGTTCTTGCTACGTCCAACAACAATCTGTCCTCCAAGGAATCGTCACATTTCCGCTGATTTGGTTCTCCTTGCGACTCTGCGAATACCGGAGGATCGGGCATCCTGTGCTTGCGACACTTATGACAAGAGTGCAGAATTGTGACGGCTCCATGCTTCTGTCAGAGATGGTGGACAGAGAGGAGCAACACGCGGGATTGTGGGATTTTGAAAAAAGGCGTAAAAATGATGGACTACAGATGACATTATGGGATGGATATAGTGCACACCAGGAAGTTGGCTCCTTGTTCTCAGTTACCCTGGCACAACTTGTTTTGGCCCCACCATGCATTTCCAAAACTTCACAAAAGACAGTGTGCTAAATGGTAGTGGGTTGCACACCGGAATACCTAAGCTTGGTGCACTGTGCCTGTGCATTGATACAAGCATTCCTGGTGAGTATGTGCAGCACTGACACAAGGAACCAAGAATGCATGTGCACAAGCAATGTACTGACTGCAGTGACATCATGCCAACGTAACTTGCATCAACCAAAGTTTGTAATTCAGAACATAGGCATTGATACTGTGCATGCTCCGGAGTTGAAGCACCCATGGAAAAAAATTGGTGGGTGCTCAGCACCCACTGGCAGCTCCCCATGGCCCTGCCCCGCCCCCCTGCTCCAGCACCCTTCTGCCTCTGCGCTGCCTGTCCTGCTTCTCCTTGCTCCCTCCCATCGCTTGCACTGCGAAACAACTGTTTTATGGGGCAGGGAGGAATGGGGGTGGAGGGGGAACGTGGCCAGCTAGGGGAAGAGGCAGGGCTGGGGTGGGGATTTGAGGAAGGGATCCAATAGGGGCAGGGAGGAGGTGAAGTTCGGGTGAGGCCTTTGGGGATGGGGTTGGAATGACGGTGGGGCCAGCAGTGGGGATGGGGTGGAGTTGGGGTGGGAGCAGGGGTGGGGGGCACGGGCACCAATCAGCACCGGAGAAGGTTAGTGCCTATGGTTCAGACATGGCCTAAGGATATGTTTACACTTAAAGTACTACAGCACTTCAGCCTAGATGCTATCTACACTGACAGAAGGGGTTCTCCTTTTGGTGTAGGTAACCCACCTCCCCGAGAGGCAGTAGCTAGGTCAATGGAAGAATTCTTCTGTCAACGCAGCACAGTCTAAATTGGGGGTTAGATTGGAATAGCTAACTATCTCAGGGGTGCGCATTTTTCATACCTTTGAGAGATGAAACTATGCTGATGTAAGTTCCCCGTGTAGAACAGCTCTAAATAAAATTAAAGAGTACAGAGCATAAAGGCACAGATGATGGGAACAAACAGAAGAGGATGCTTAAATGCTAAGAACCAAAATTAGGATCTACTTTACCATAACATAGGAGACTGATCTGGGGTTCTTTCAAAGCCCTGAACTCATACGTGAAACTCAGGAACATGAAACCAGCAGATCAAAACTGATGGAAAAAGTCACTCGAACCCATCCAGCATGAAACTTCTGAGGAGCATCCACATCTACAGACTTTACATACTGTAATTGGTCACTGATTGCTAGATGGAAGAGGTGATGAAACGGTGTAACAAAGGAGACTCAAGACAAGAGATTGTGAGCTTGATTCTGATCTCATATCTGCCTAACACCACTGATTTCAATTGAGTTATTTCTAAGTAATGCTGGAGTAAGTGAGATCAGAATCTGGCCTCATGTCAGCTCCTAGGGCCCAATCTTGTCCTCAGCACACAAGCTGATTATTACCATTTGAAACATTGTGTCTCCTCTGTTAAAAAGTTATCTTTGCTGATGCTTTTTATTTTTCATTTAATTTTCTCTGTCATTCACAATCAAATGAAAATTGATACCATTCTTATTCCTTCTTTGACACACTGCATAGAGGCACCCCATCCCATGACCAGTGTCCTATAAACATAAAACCCTCTAATCTAAAACATTTTACTTATCCATGTATTCATGGTTCTACTCTATTGTGAATTCGATCAGTTTAGTGGGACAACTCACAGTGTACCAAGTCAAGCACATGTTTAAGTCTTTGCTGGATCTGGGCCTTAGTACTTAACATAGCTAACAAACAGTCAGACAGTAATTAGTCATGAGCTAGTACAAAAACAACTGAAGTAACCTCGAGGACATATTTTGGGAGGCAAACATGGGATCTGAATCATGGTAAATTTGCTGGCTGACCATCATTTTTAAAAGCTTAAACCCATCATAGATACACATGCAATATTTATAGCTACACCTCCATTAAATAAATAAGGCACTGCGTTCTAATGGATAGTGCCCAGGCGTGGGAATCAGGAGACCTGTGTTTAACCCCTGCTCTGGCACGGACTGGCTATATGACCTTGGGTCAGTCACTTCACTGCTCTGTGACTCTTTTTTCTCTCCTATTCTTTGTCTGTCTTGTCTATTTACATTGTAAGCACTTCAAGTCAGGGCCTCTCTCTCATACGAGTTTGCACAGCAGCTAGAAAAGCAGGGGCTAGATCCTGGTTGGGGCCTCTAGGGCACTCCTGCATGACAACTAAATAATAAATAAGCAAATTAATTTGGTTTTTCTTGCTTATTAACTAATGAACATATAATTTCTTTACTTACTGAGTGTCAACAGTGTTGCTGGTGATTTATAAACAAACAAGATGTGTTCCCTGCCCCATGGCGCTTACAATAATAGCTCAGACATTGACAAACTTGATCAAAAAGACACTGTCTCCAATCAGTTTTGTCTGTTTCTGACCTATGTTGTTTTATCAACGAACCATTTACCATCAAAGCTGATCAGAAGAGGATGGGGATCATAATACATAGAGTATAATAATAAACCTGTCCAGTCTGCATTTATGAAAATTACAAAAAGAAACTCACAGTTTGAATTTCATTACATATTTTCCAGTTCTCATGGCTGCATACAATATACATGGAAGGTAGCTCAAGGCATTCATAGGGCTCTCACAAATACTTTCTGCTACAAGATGGTAAACAGCCCAGAAATATTCTGGTATTTATATTGCAACCCAGATTAAATAACTGTTGTCATTTTCCGCCTCCATTGTTTTAATAGTCAATTCAATAGAAAACAGGCCCATTAAAAGTATTCATTTGTAAAATATTGTACTGTAACTAGTTTTCCTTTGTTTAGCAGTTCTGAAAACACCTACTTAGCTAATGCCACTTAAAACCCACTTACAGGCCAATTTACACAACATTTGTGCTTGTGTAAATAAGGTTTGCTGCTATGTTAATGTGTGATTGCACCCCTTGTGCTCTTTTAAGGGATCATTCACAATTCTATATTGTGCTGTTTGACAGAAGGATTCGAGTGTGTTTTAATCACAGCTTTCATTAGCATTAATCAGATGTAAAAGTGCATTGCTGGGTGAATACTGTTTGCCTGCTGTTCAAAAACAAGTAATGTAGAGACAAATGACTGAAATGAGATTTATGGTTTTTCTACCATTTTCACTTAAACTTGGTGCATTCAGTAAATTGGAACCCTCATGATAGAGTAAATATACATGGAAAGACAAAATTGTTCTTTAAAAACCAAAAAAAATGTTTTCCACAAATTTGCTAATATTGTGTTTACTTCAAATAACATTTTTCCTCTGAATATTGCTGCAGATTATGCATTTTCCTTTATGATTCCTTAATGAAGGACTAATTTACCTATTGTCTGAGCACATTACAAGCTGTAAATATGATTATTTAATTCAGCACAAAATCCACCATGTCAAAATTAATTCATATTTACCAAACGTTTCTAAATTAGGTTTCTAAATGTGCATGGCCTTCTCAACTCATCCTAAAATTTATTTATTTGTTTGTCTTCATAGGCATATTGAACATATTTGCATAACAATGAAATACTTTTAATAGTTTATATACTAACACATCATCTTAAGTCTCTGTGTAAACTCTCTGGGGAAGGGACTATCTTTTCATTCTGTTGTTGTACAGCACCTAACACAGTGGAGTACAAGTCCATGACTGAGACCTGTTAGGTGCTGGCACAATATACAATAAATAATAAGAATGTGTATATACCACAGCATACGACCAAATAAAGGCTGTAATAAATACTGTAGTAAAATTCCTGTTGCTCCTACTCACGTAGGCCCCAAGTCAGCAAACCACCCCTATTCATCAAGACACTTACACATGTGTTTAAATGCTTTGCTGGATCAGGATCAGTGTTTTTGTTAAATTGGGGCCCTAGGCTCTGTTAAGGCTGAATCCCCACTCTGTCACTCCAAGTGCGGAAGAGGGGGCCCGCAAGGACTTTAAAAATTAATACTTGCCACTCCAGACTTGTATTACACTCCCAAGGTTACAGCTTTTCTCTGACCTTGGTTTGGTAAATGCTGCCACCACCCAAATGCCAAAAAACAAACAAACAAACAAACCCACCTTTGAACCCAGGAAGGAGCACATGGGAATTCTTCCCTGTGGGGTACCCTCAAGCCCTTTCCCCCTACTCTGGGGAAGAGCTGAGAAAGCAAACAAAGGGAATTAGCTGTGGCTACCAGCTAATCAAACAACATATGCACAAACCTCTTAGGACGCCAAAAATCCAATTCTGTTCTTAAAAAAAGTAAATTTTATTAAAACAAAAAGGAAAAAATTACATCTGGAATTTAGGCATTTTGCTAGATCTTAAAAGACACAATTACACAAATTAAGCACCCAAACTAGCTTTCTTGGGGGTTCAGCTTAAAGGTTACAAGCAAACAAAAACATCCAGGGTTAGCACGGAGAAGATCCACAAGCCAAAATAAAAAAGAAACAGAAATAAACCAAATCGTGTCTTCCTAAACATCCTTAATTTACTTACATATTTGGGTTGTTAAAAGTAGTTCTAGATATGATCTGATGGTTTTCATATCTGGTTCAAACTTTACACAGCATTCCTGCTGTCTGTCTCTGCAGCCCAAAAAGCAACAGACAAAGGGAACGTTTTTCCCAATTTTAAAAAGTTCTACCTTCCCATTGGCTCTTTTGGTCAGGTGCCCACTCCTTTTCTTTAATCTGTGGGCTTGTTACTCCTTTACAGGTAAAGCAAGCAGAGAAGAGACCAAGAGGGATTTTAGAGCTAACTGGGTGGCTGGGTGTCCATCAAAGGGAGCTACTACCCTCACCCCCACCCTTCATGTATCACAGGTCCTGATTCAAAGCCCACTGAAGTCAATGGAAAGATCACTAATGATTTCAATGCTGTTTGGCTCAGACTCTTACTGTACCCACTTTCCATCACTGACCTTCATCCACAGACCCTAATGTATTAAATTATTGTATATTTCTTTACAAATTCCATGGAGGGCCTGACAAACTGTGCATGGGACATTAAAATCTTCTCACAAGCTTTCATCTTGGTAAATCTCAACCTCCAAGGCTACTTTCCCCTTTTCTTACTTTGGCTTGCTAAAATATGCACAATCTAGGCACTGATCCTACAGTCAATTCCATGAGTGTGGACCCCATTCTTCCATGCAGAGATCCTCTCCACATGGACACTGGGGTTCATACTAGCAGATCTGACTGAAAGATGGGGGCTTTTCATCAGACATTCTTCACCACAGGGACTTTAAAGCATATATCACACCTATGGAGCTCTAATAATAATACTGTTCCATGTACTCTATTATTCATGTATTAAATACGTATCTGCCTATCCAGCTTCTTGCATTGTGCCCATCACTGTAGCATCTAGGCAGCATATACTTATATACCAACATTTTTCTCCTCTACACAAAAGAGTCTATGAGATCACCAAAATACTACTTTACATTTATATCACGGTTTTTAACACTGTGATCATAAAGTTAAGTCCCACTTAAGCCCTATTGACAGCCTACAAGCTCCTTGCATTGGTCCTGTGCAGAAAGATGAATTTCACCCCCAACTCCCAGAGAAAACAATAGGACTTACGGGACCATATCATGTACCATCCCTAAGGGCAGAAGCTGTTTCATTCAGGAAGGGGTGAAGATTTGAACCCTCTTGAGCATTTCCCTTTACAAGGAATAACCCCCCCAGTCTGCCACCACGGTAGCCCCGTTTTGCCTCTTTGGCAGTGGAAAGAGGGTAGAACTGTCCCCTGGGGAATACCCCTGGCATAAAAGGTACAGGGGACAGAGGTGGCATGGCTATAGTATGAGGCATGCCAGCTATTCTGGGACAGCAAAGGACCCCACAGGAAGCCACAGAGAGGAAGGATGAGCCAGTGGTTCGGGTACTAGTGTCAGACTCAGGAGACCCAGGTCCAATTCCAGCTGTGCCACAAACATCCTGTGTGACATCAGACCACTCACCTAACTGCTCTGTGCCTCAGTTCCAAATCCATAAAATGAGGCATTAGTACTTCTCCACCTCACAGCAGTGTTGTGAAATACATTCAAGATTGTGAGGTGCTTGCTTACTACAGTCATGGGGGCCAGATATGTATCTAAGCTAGACAGAACCTGCTGTAATTTAAAGTAGCCTCAGGTATGGTCTCAAATCCTAGAGGCACCATGGTGTTGGATGCTGAACTCCTGAGCTGCATCACTTAGAAATCATAGCTCAGAATCTAGGTAGGAAGGAAAAGGGACTGACTCTGTAGTCCCTTAATTGAAACATTTTAGAACTAGCCCTTGACAATATATTAAACTATTCCTGGCTCATCTGATAGACACTAATGGCTCCAAACAACACACCTATTTAGCATGATTATTGTTTTCATTTTTTAAAAAGCAACTTGTGCTCAGTTAGTGCAAGACACACCTTCATTATTCCTATCCATTTGGAGAATCACAGCCTCTAGACTGACATATGAGACATCTCAAGACAGCTGAAAAGCAGTTCATCATGTGAATATATCACACATACCAGCAACATAAATTGCAGTACCAATTTTCAATGTAACTAATATATGTTAAAAGTCTCTGCTGGTTTTTGGTTATCTGACTTGCTTACGACACTGAGCTGGGTGTTAACAACCTCTCAGTTGGAACATTTAGCAGATTTAGTCGTCATTAAAAATATATATATTATTTTGGTCTGCATTTTTTCCAGAAGTCCTTTTGCATTTATAAAGCAAAGTGAAAAGTGGTCGTTCTTAGTGCAAAATGATCTGCAAACAGCAGTGAGTATAGATTGCAATGCACTTTCTTGATCTTTGACAGCAATGGGAGTTTATGTTGTAAACCTCCAAAAGAAAAAAATCTCTAGAGTAGATTCTTCCTGATGTCAAAATCAGTTCAAAGATGTCATCATTTGTAGCACAGATTCAAGCAACATCATAAATCTATCATTGCTGAATATCCATTCCAACATCCTAAAGTACACTTATCCAGTAGTACCTACCCAGCTCTTAAACTACATGCCTGCATGCTAGTTAGCATTTTCTACAGCTCCTATCACACTGAACCTGAGCCAAAATATGTCAAACTCATTCTGTGGAAAGGAACAAATTCTTATGAATTGTGTTCTGGGGGCCAGAGTATAAATGTAGTGCCACATACCTCCCACCCACAATGAGATCTCCCTTTGATGTCAATGGGAGATTTGCACAGAGATCAATTAATATAGCCTGTATATAGTGACTAAACTTTTAGTTACTGGGGCGGGCGATTTTCAAATGCATTGGAGTGACTTTGGAGCACGGAGTCAATGGGACTTGTGCTCTGAAGTCACTTTGATGCGTCTGAATATCCCACGCCTTGTGATTAAGTATTATTCATTCAGTATTTTATTGTTGCATATTGTTGCATTCAGATTAGCAAACAGGCTTCCATTTAAGTCCTCGGCTATTCAGCTTTTTTATTTCTCTTCCTCCCTCATCTTCCTTTCTTTATTTCTCTCCCCTTTCCCCATCTTTGGGCTTGTCTCCACAAGGAAATCACACTGACTTTAGTTGTTGGGGTTAAAATGTCCTGTGTCCACACACATTTTTTTTTAATTGCATTATTTGGCACCAGAGTAATTAATCCTTCTAGAACAGGAGTAAATCCACTTCTTAGTGAGTTTGTTCACTTTCAGATTTGTGTGGACACATTCCTAATTAATCCTCTTCTGGCAGTCCTCCCGCTGCCAACTCAGACTACATTGCTTCACACTTGGACCCGCCTGTCTGTGCACCTTCCACTGCTCCAAAGTCATCTTGACCAGATGTCATCTTTTCATTTAAATGCTGGTGGGTGGCCAGGTGTGCTCCTTTTTATACCAGGCAGTGGTGAATTCACACACCTGGTATAGCAGCCAAGCCCCCAACTCATGCTCCCAAATGAATCCCTGCCGAGCTCCTGAACTTGATGGCCCTTTCTGGACAGTTGCATATCAGTCCCATTTGAGGAAGGGCCACCAGAATGCAAACATCATAAGGCACTATGAGAGCAAATGAAGAAGAGGGGCACTCTTGGATCTGGTCAAAGGGGTTCTGAAGCATCTGAAGGCAAGTGACAAGAACAGGACCTCCAGTAATGCTCCAACTACGTGCCCATATTGGCCTGCATTTTTGAAAGTGATGCCATCACTGCCCCCAAGAGTGATGTAGTGAACAGCGAAGCAATCCAGACACCCTGGCTAGTACCAAAGACAGCACGGCAAGCAACCAAAGGTCTAACCAGGAGGAGATTTTTCCAGGCAGTCAAGAGCTGTACAACAAAACAGATCCAGAGATGTCACAAGAACCCCATGCATACAGCGAGCCTGAAAATATTGCGAAGGAAAGCTGAACTAGTAAGCTTTACGTGCTTAATCCGATTTAACATCCTCATGTAGACATGCCCTTCATGTCTTTTCTTTTCTTCATCTGCATTTCCCTCCCTCCAGCAACTTATAGTTCCTATCCACTCACTTAGCAGTGCCACCCATTACACTGAATAACAATGAAAATACTTAATGCTGACATATAAAGTGTTGATATTGGGTTTTAGAGTTAATATCTCCCAATTAGACTGATGAAGATGGGCAGTTAACACCTGTGAATCATGGTTTCAGGCTCCCTGCAGAGACAATGCATCTGGTTTTGGGCCATCACCTATGAGTTTTTCACACCTAATGGGATTCCTATTAACCAGCAGACCACAACTGTCTCTCTCTGCATTGCTCTGGTTATCTGATTCAGGCTACGTCCAGACTATCCGCCGTATCAGCGGGTTAAAATCGATTGTTCGGGGATCGATATATCGCGTCTCATCTAGACGCGATATATCGATCTCCGAGCGCGCTTATATTGATTCCGGAACTCCATCAACCCCAACGGAGTTGCGGAATCAACAGGAAGAGCTGCGAACATCGATCCCGCGCGGTGAGGACGGGTGAGTAATCCGATCTTAGATATTCGACTTCAGCTATGTTATTCATGTAGATGAAGTTGCGTATCTAAGATCGATTTCCCCCCGTAGTGTGGACCAGCCCTCAGAAGCAAAAACTCTTAGCTAGTGGGAACACAAATCTAGATTCCTCCACAGAGGAACACTGTGATAATGTAAAACTCTGGCGAGATTTTCATTCCTGCAGCTCTGATGCTATTGAACACTGGGCAAAGAAAAAAAAAAGGTGTACACATAAATAGCAATGCCAGGTTGTGTAGGAATATGGAGATCCCTTCCATGTACACATATCCCATGACAAAGTCCTCTCCTGTCTACCACATTACTATCAGGGTTTAAATTAAAAAAAACAACAGTGCACCAATAAATTATTTCTTTATTGAATCCTTTTTGTAAAGAAAACACACACACACACACCAGTTGGATACTGGCTAGTTAACCAGCTGTATTAGTATTACCTCCCACCTCATCCTGTTAAAAAGCCAGATTTTTTCAGCCATTTGTGCTGCTTTTAATCCATAGGAAGTCAATTTTCCACTCATATATTAGTTTATTTTATATTTTCAAATTGATTCTACTATACATTGATTTCCTGTTGTGTGCATTGTATCCTGAGCCAGGATTATACGTTTAGTAGAAGTGGATATTCCCGCCACATAAAGGTTGCTTCAGCTCTATAGGGCTCTTATCTTGAAAAGGGAGAGTCCAATTTTATTGAAACAGCTAAAATCCCACTTAATTGAATTTTTTTCTAAGATGTACAAGCTTAGAGACTTTTGGTTTCCAATTCAACTTCAGCTTCGCGGTGTTTAAATTTCCAAACCTATAAAGACTTTATGAAAAAGAACTTACAAATATTGTATTTCTGATATGGTGAATTACTGTAGAAGCTTGAGGTAAGAAGCAGTAAAATATCAATACTTTGTAGAACATCTTTTGATCATGCTGGCTTTTCATGGGCTGTTTAACACATTCCTATGGAAAAAGATCATGTTTGAACCTACATTTTACAATATTAGAGCCCTGAAATGCTGCATAATAGAATTAAGGCAGTGCACTGGAACAGAAAGGAATACACTACCTGAAAACATTCAGCGCAAGGAGATGAACTGACTCTCAAAATCCCACCAGACTCAGGGTGAAATCCTAGCCCCATTGAAATCAATGGGAGTTTTGCAATTAAAGTCAATGGGGGCAGAATTTTACCCTCGATTTTTAACAGAGTTGCCCTGGAGTGGGCTGGGTTTTAGATTGTTCCTAGTGTTCATTTTTTAAGGCAAGCTCTAGCTCTCTTTAGAAATGATGTTTCCACATCCCCTTAACTTTTAAGGTAAACACAGGATACAGCTTTCTCTGGTACTCTCTGCTGAGAACAAGAAGCCTTAACCAAAGCCCACTGAAGTCAATGGATCAGGCCTTACCTGACTGCATAAGCCTGAAGCTCTCCTGGGCACCATCTTTTGAATCTTCCCAACCATAGCGACGGACTTATGTCTCACAAAGCAGCTTCTCATGGTTAAGTAGCAGAGGTGGGCAGAATTTTTCAGCCAAAACACACATTTTTTGGACAAAAATGCAGAGTTGACTGAAATACTTCACAAATTCATGTCTATTTCCCAAATTGTTTCAGCTGATAAAAACCTAAAAAAAAAAAAAAAAATCCAAAAAACCCAAGAAGTTTTGTTTTGACATTCTCAAAATGAAATGTTTTGATTTTACAATTTGAAATGATTTTTTGTTTTTACATTTCCTTCCTTTTTAAAAAAATGTGCTTAAAAAGCTCAAAATGGAAAGAAAATGTTTCATTTTGCGTCAAATTAACATTTTGCTTAACCCAAAACAATTTTTTGACTTTACCGTTCACCCAAAAATTGAAAAAAATCTTCATCTGTGTCACCGTGCGTGTGTATGTGTGTGTATGTGTGTGAGTGTATAATATATATCATACACATATTTAAATTTTCCAGAACTGCCTTTGAACCAAAAACCAGTTACTTGCACAGTAATGTAGGACCTGATTCTGCAAATTTAACTGCAAGCACATTAGCATCTTACAACCTAACTCCCACATGCAGTTCTGTTGATTTCAGTGGGATCACGTTGCAGGATTCATAGATTCCAACAGACTCCACTGAAATCTATGGACAGCACAGTTCTACATATGCAGAACTGTTTGCAGGATCTGGCCTTTGAGCTGGAATTTCCTCAGGGCAGGGACTGTCTTTAATTTGCACATCATGATACAAACCTATGATGCTATCCACAAATGATGACTAACAAATGAATAGAAATATATTCAAACTCTTCTCTTATGTGAAGAAAGAAGAAATGCAGCCTGAGAAAGCGTGCATTGCCAGGAGCACCAATACCCAAAAGAATGCACTAAGGCATATCAGTTCTACTTTTTTTAAAATCCATATTAGTAAATAGCACAAGTCTTAAAGCTGATTGTACATTTGACGTAGAGAGATCCGCAATTAGGCATCCTATACATTGAGGGGACAGGGCCTTAGAGAGAGCAGCCTGAGCCCCAGAGATCCGATGTGGACTTTTACAAAGTTCAGTGGTGCTTGGATCTGGAATTTGGGGCGAGGCTCATTATAAGCCATTCACTGCTTTCAGTTACATGCTGCAGAATGTCCTTGGCTGATTTCAATGGACTTTCACATAAGATGAAACTCAACTCAAAGCAGAGGATCAGCACAAACTCTACATGCCACTTAAATTCACAGAATAGGTATAAAACAACGTCTAGGCTCTAGGCACTGTGTTGGCCCTCTGCACAAGGGTGATGTCATCCATCACAACTAACAAACAGCTTGCAGGATTCGGCCCTTACTTTGCTGAAATCCACCATATATTCTCTGTTGCCCAGCACTGTGTGTAGTCATTTACACCAATGCACGGTGAAGGTAATTCACTATTATTCTGATTGAAATAGTGTTACACACCCACTTTGCACTGATGCCAATGACTACACAGAATCTGGCCCAAGCAGTTCAACTGAAGCATTTAATATGATTTCTTGTCTGTGTTTATAAATATCTAAAAGGGGCCACCTGTATGCAGCCAGGACTGTAGTAACTACATTTGAAAGGATGGATGTGTGCCCTGGAGGATAAATCTTGCACTGGAGAGGGCACAGAGAGCCTCTTCCATCTCCCTAATCCACAAGCAACACAGAAGGTGCTCTCCATAGTATCAGAAGACCACTAGGAAAGATGACTGACTACAGGGGATGGTCTACGGATTAGGGGACTATCTATCTTTATGCCCTGCCTAAGTAGCATGCAAGCTGCAGTCAACCGCGAGTGCCAACTGCAGGAGCAAGTGTGTGCCCACAACAGTCCATCCCAGTGCTCTCTGGCCAGCTATTCTTCCAAAAAGGATTCAGTGAATAGTCCCTGTTCCCTTTTTCTGCAGCAGCCAGGGTAGGATTTAGCCCCCTGATCATTTTTTCCCTATATATAACCAGATTTTAAAAATAAAGGAGAAAAGAACAGTGTTCTATATATTTCTCATTGTATTAGGTTCTGATCCCGCTCCCACTCAAGTCAATGGAAGTTGTGTCAACAATGTTAACAGGTACAGGAAGGAGCAGGGCTCTGCATGATTAAATCTGGTACTGCTCACAGGGAGTTCTCTCTGATCACCTCAATATCCAGGCTGGCCTGTCCCTTCCAGCCTCCCTCAGATCATATACATTTTGGTGCTTTGCCATCGGTTGTTGGTCCTTCCATTGACACCGAATCCATGGGTGCTGCAGGGCTGGAGCACCTATGGAAAAAAAAATAGTGGGGGCTCAGCACCCATCAGCCACAGCTGTTCGGTGGAGCCCCTGACCAGCTAATTGGGGGTGCTGCCAAACAGCTGTTTGGGGCTCAGGAAAGAGCTTGGGGGAGAGCAGAGAGCAGGCAGGGGCCTTGGGGAGGGGACAGAGAGGGGGCAGGAAGAGGTAGAGAGGGCAAGGCTTCAGGGAAGGGGGCAGAGCAGGGGCAGGAAGAGGTGAAGCAAGGGCAGGGTCTTGGGGGAAAGGGGTGGGACCTCAGGGTAGAGCAGGGGTGGAGCATCCCCAGGGAAAACTAAAAGTCAGCTCCTATGGGTCTTTCCCTCAGTGTGTCACTCTGCTACTAGCACATATCTTGTCACTCACCAACCGTGCCCTCCTTCTCAGCCATGTTTCACTCCTTCTCTTCCCTTTTCCAATCTCTTTCTCATCCACCTCCCTCTCCTGCTCCTAAAGTATTTTCCCCTCCCAATCATTCTCTGCCCCCCCATTACAACCCCAAATACCTGAATCATAAGTAACCCCCAAACAGAGCTATTAGAGACACAGCTAGTCTGTTGACTAACCACCCTCCCACATCCTGTGTGTTCTTTTGGGTTTTGTTTCCTTTACATAAGTCTTTATTATTGTTTAGACTATAGGCTCTTTGGGATAGGCACTATTCCTGTGTGTGCAATGACTTCCACACGTCTTAGGCTCTCTTAATAATCAGTGACAATCATATATACAGTTTAATGTTCAGTGTGCTTTATATATGGCTTTAGAAGAGATTTTTTAATAGAAATTACTTTCCCTTTCCATTGTATGTCTCTGCATAGGTAGATATTTTAGACAGATTTGAACATTTCCATATAAGGGGCTCTGAAAATATATTCATAGCTTCCCCTTCACCCTCCTCCCCCTAAGAGCTGTGTTTAAAAAAAAAAAATCCCGAACTCTGCCCCACTGCAGAATGTCTCTTTTAAAATGTCAGTGTTCATTTCCAGCCTCCTCTCTGGCATGGCTATCTTATTGCTCTTTACATTTGCTACCTTGTTAAGCCCCATTGTGGTAAATAAAACATGAAGAGAAATAGAGAAAAATGTAAGGCTTTTATTTACTCTCATTTTTTGGATATATTTCTCTAGATGAATGCTTTTTCCTTTAATGAAACCCTTGACTGCTCCAATGGTGAATGTGATTTAAGTACAGTGGAGACAGCTATGATTCACAAACCCTGTTCTGCTCCAGCACTGACCGTTATCTGATGCCTCTTCATGCACAGTTGCCCAAATGACAGTTTAATGGCTCACAGTAAAGGCTAGTTATTTTGTATCTCTATCCAGTGAAAATGGCTAATGGTGATAAGGAAAGGAAAAAACAAAGCAATTGTTCAGATCTTCAGACTCATCCAAGCTACTTAGCACGTGCTGAGAGCCTTCAATTAATTATTTCTTCAGTCCAGTGAAGCACTCCAAAATGATTTTAAAACTTACCAGCTGCACTGAGAGTCTATGTTAACAGGGTGCATGAAACTGAAGTTGCACATAAGCAGAACTAACCGATTATTATTAGGGGGATATACTGATCACACCTAGATTTACAAAAATACACCTGAAAATATCCCAGCTGATTAAAAAGAACAACAACTTTCAGGTGATGGGGAATGACAGAGAGAAAAGTGTTGGAGGAAAACACCATAAAAATTGCTTGGGATGTCTATCCCAAGAGACAAAACTATTAGTGTCATCATTATGATGTTCACTTGGAAAAGCGAGAGAGAAAAGCTACATTACTGCACAGATAAAAATGAACAGAGGACAGCATAGGTTAAGAGAGAATTAATAGTAGAAGAAAAATCCCTAAGGCCTCAATTCAGCACACATCTAATTTCATGCATGAGTAGTCCCGCTCAGAACTGTCTCTCTTCTGTTTGCACAGCACCTAGCACAATGGGGTCTTATCTTGATTGGGGATTTTGTGTGCTATTTATAAGTATTTGATGTAACCACTGAACTAAATGGGACTACTCACATGCTTACAATTAGGTGTGTGATTAAGTACCTTGCTGAGTCAGGGTCTGGGTCAATTTAGAGGAGATTAACAAATGTAGGTACTACTTGTATGACATACTTTTAGTAAGATTATGCCAAATATCTTTATCATCCTAAATACTGTACATGATGAAATATATAAAAGGGTCTGATGGAAAAAAACTGAATCACAAACTTGTGAAAATGATTCCCAAAATTCTCAGTGAATATTATTCACAATGAATTATTTGGCCCTGTCTGAATGGCATAACCCGCTAACATTTTAAATACATGTGGGCAGGGCAGCTCTAGACATTTTGCCACCCCAAGCATGGCGGCATGCCGAGGGGGGGCACTCTGCTGGTCGCCAGTCCCACAGCTCCGGTGGACCTACCGCAGGCGTGCCTGCGGAGGGTCCGCTGGTCTTGCGGCTCCACCGAACCCATGGGACCAGTGGACCCTCCGCAGGCAAGTTGCCGAAGGCAGCCTGCCTGCCGCCCTCACGGCAACAGGCAGAGCACCCCCCGCGGCATGCTGCCCCAAGCATGCACTTGGCATGCTGGGGCCTGGAGCCGCCCCTGCATGCGGGATGCTCAGAGATGCTCAGCCCTTTGAGTTTAAGTACAATAAGAATCGCTCTTGAATAATCAATTCAGGTTAATAATGAGACTAATCAACACTATATTCATGATGATGCCCACTTCTGGATTACCTAGCCATAGTAACTGAAGAGGTGCAGCTTTCTGACTATTTTGAGATTCCCCCAGATAGGGCCAACATGGTTTCCCCCAGAGAACAGTTACTTCCTTACCTTATGTTTCTTACACCATTTAATGTTTGTTTGTCTGGAGTCTATAACTAAGAAAAGACTTTTCATGTTCTCTGTATGTATAAATATCTCTTGTCTGTGTGTTCCATTCTATGCATCCGAAGAAGTGAGCTGTAGCTCACGAAAGCTCATGCTGAAATAAATTTGTTAGTCTCTAAGGTGCCACAAGTACTCCTGTTTTTTTTTAAGAAAAGACTAGCCTTATTCAGAGAGAATAAACGTTGGCATTCACATAGGGTATTCTATTAAAAAAACGGCACCACGAAAGACAGTAAGTATTTTTCTAACATCTAACTGCCTATGCAGGCTGTAAAACTATATGTAATAGTGCCACCAAATGACTCTTTGTTAGCCCATCCAAGAGGTTTCCAATGAGACTGCTTCTCTGGTTCTACCATCACCATTCCGGTAAAGAGAAAGGTAAGAAAACAAATGGAGGGAGGGGGGATTCCTGCGCAGGTTTTTTTAAAGATATTCTCCTCTCTTGTTGACTACAAGCCATAACAGTGGCTTCTTCCTTGGAGAAAAGTTTGGACATTAATATTCTTCTTTCATTCCTTAAATAATTTTGTTACTTTTCAAAGAACCAAACTTTTAAAGTGAAGACCAAAATGACTATGGAAGAAATACATATCCATATGTTCTGGCATTCATACCTGATTAACATGAAGAAATGTGTGGAACAACAGATGCAAATTGAACTTACATGGACAAATATGTATTTGCATATGCAACTACCTGATTTTCACACACAAATTTAGGTGCTTAATGCTGTGGTATTTCTGTGTTCTCATTCTTAACATGTAACCCTTCACCTACCTTCCCTTCCATATAATGTTCTATATCTGTAGATACACAAAACACACATTTATATTTTATCCCGTTTTTACAGAGGAGGAACTTGAGACAGAAATATTTGTGTAAGCATATTCTAAATATGCCATTTCTCTTTTATAGCCACTGGCAAGTTTTCCATATAATGGCAGCCTTTTTCGGAGTGATAGAAAACTTTAGGGATACCTATTTGTGTTCCCACATTCAGAAACACCCAGGAAACAGGTAAGGTACCTCAGCATAGAAAGTTAACTAGCCGGTAATAGCAAAATGCACATTGTTGAATAGCCCTTGTTAATTTCTGAAAGGGCCAAAGGCAATTCCTGTGGCAGATAAGCACTCATAAGAACATAAGAATGGCAATACTGGGTCAGACCAAAGGTCCATCCAGCCCAGTATCCTGTCTGCCAACAGTGACCAATGCCAGCTGTCCCAGAGGGAGTGAACCTAACAGGTAATGGTCAAGTGATCTCTCTCCTGCCGTCCATCTTCACCCTCTGACAAACAGAGTCTAGGGACACCATTCCTTTCCCACCCATCAATTTTAAAACTTGTTTGCCTAGAATTAGGCACCTAAATCTATATTTAGTCACCTAAATATCAATGTTATGTAGTTAAGCGCATTAACTAAATTCAGCATAAAGCTGGTATTAACGTGCCTAGATACAGATTTAGATGCCTGACTGTTGGCACCCAAATTTGAGAACTGAGTCCAGAATGAGTTCTGCTTTCCAGCATCCAGAAGGCATAAGACAAGGATATAAGATAGCTTTTCTGTCTTCGCTGATAGAAGCAAATAAACACTGCTCATCTGTCATTTCCAGTTCATGCAACATTCTACAGTACTTCCCAGTCTCATGAAGGAAGCTAGGGCATATGGTGATACAGACATGATAACTTTCTCTTCTTACCTGTGAAGCAGGCAGCTATCAATGTCAATCTAACTGTGTATTCTATTGTTATCTCAAAAACAGAAAACACATAGAATGGTATGCAAATATGTGAATAAGCATGTAGATACTGGTCTGGATAAAGCTCTGTCTATACAGAAGTGTAATGTATTTGGCTGTTTTATGCCCCATATGTTCATCACTTGCTGTCTTTTATGTGTATCACATGCACAACATATTCTCACTTATTTTTTCTTGACCTGCAGGATATTATTTTTTTTTTAATCCAGTTTAATGAAAGAATTTCACATTTCCCAGAGCTACTGTTTTCTCTTGCACAAAGATGGCTGTTAGAGTTAATGTGGAATGTTAATTACCAGGAATGGTAGCTCTTGGATTAATGGGATAATTGATAATACCTGCATGCAAAAATATCTCATCAAGGTGTTTTTAAGATTTAATTAATTAGCCGTGTGGCTTGGACAACAGGCATTGACCATTCACTTTAACAGTCCTTTATCAGGCTTTTTCAGAAATCTCTTTTGTTTAGCTTTTAGGGATGATTAGTACAGGAAAAGCAAAAGGAGGAATGGAAGTGTGAGAGATGTCGCAAGGGAATAAGTAGCCCTTTGTCCTGTCATGAACTATAAAAAAACCACCCACATTCAAACAGGATTTAATCACGGCAGTGGTCTGTACACGTTGCTCTTAGGGTTAAATACCTCCATAAATAATGTATAGGCTTGGAGACTAGGGTGACAAAGTTGTTCACAGCTTATTCTCCACTGCATTTGGCAGACTAGGAGATCATTTATTATACTTTCCAGAAGCCTTTTGGTGCAATCACTCTGGATCCTCTTTTCAGTCTTGAAAATCTAGCAAACTACCAAAAATAGGTCAAAAGAGCTTGCCTTATGAACACTTTGGTTTGGGGAAAATCTGCCAGCACTAAAATTGATTGATCTGAAAGCTCATAACTGATTATTTGCTGCTGAAGTAAAAAGTATCACATTATCTACTTAATCTATTTTCTTTCATGTGTTTTTGTAACAGATGGAGGCATATTTTTCCTAGAGATAGGTCTGAGTCACAAAATTCTGATCAAGATTTTGAACTCTCCAACTCATGACAAGTTTACTCATATCGGAGGAATAGATACAGTGGCTGGCCATGAAATTCCCACTGTCCCACCAAGATGCTTCAACCATAGTAGTATATAGTCGCAATGGCACATTTTATCCTTGTCTTTTATTCTATGGCTGCCAATAAAGGGGTGGTTTGTGGTAGAATTTATGATGTCAACACCAGCCACTGGGAACTGGATTGAGATCACTGAATTGATTTCAGATTATCACTGAACAGCTGTCATACAACAATATTGAGCTCTTTTAATCAGTGGATCTCAAAATACTTTACAAAGAGAGGTAGGTGTCATTATCCCCATTTTACAGATTGAGAAACTAAGACACAAGGAGGAAAATGACTTGCCCAAAGTCACTCAGTAACAGAGCCAGGAATAAATCCTAAATCTCCTGAGTCCTAGTCCAGTGCTCGATCCAGTAGGACATGTTGGTCAGTTACTACAGCTATCCACCTAAGTTGGTGTTCTAGAGACAACAGGCTCAATATCTCCATGCTAGGCTCCTGAGATACCTGATCTTCCAACAACAGAATCCCAGGCCTAACATTCATAAGGGGTCAGTGATATGGACTATAGATGACTACAAGAGTCATTCCACTAAGATTATGAAATGCATATTAAACCTCTAGTTTCCATTCAGAATGTGTTTGTGCCTAAATTTCCTAGAAAGTTATTTCATTTCTGCTCTGTATGTTTCTTTTCTTATCAAAAACATAATAATAAAATTGATAATGTAACAAAAAAAATCAATGGGAAAAACGTGATAAAAAAACCTCTCAGTTACAAAAGGCCAAATTTCAAATAGCTAAAAAAGTAAAATAGAATGTAAGTCAAGTTGTCTTTTCTCTAGTTTTGATAAAGTCACATTTAAGAATCAGTAAAAATAATATTGCTCAATACTGCAGTCTCTGTATGTAAATCTTATACTGATGTCAAGGGGCAATTTTGCATGTGCAAGGATTAGCCCTTGTAAGTTACTTGTTTAAATTGTGCTCTCAAATGAGGACCCCTTTTGTAACTTGGCCGTTCAAATGCGATGAAAATTATTTTCTAATTTGGCTTTTTGAGGAACACACATGAAGTGTCACATTTTCAAACAGTGGCCTATAATTTTGAATGCCCAGGTACGCCATTTGTATGCAGAATTGTTGCACTTTGAAATATGGGTTCCAAAGTACACAATTAGACTATAGGAGTTGAATGTGCAAATGTAACTGTGTATGCAAATGGCTTGGCACTCAAAATATTAATATCCAGAATTAGATGCTGGGTCACAGCTGGATGAAAATTTAGCCACAATTATTGTTAATCAAACAGCTTATTCATTTTTTGGGGAGGGCGAACCCTAAATGGGCCAAATCTTCATCTGGTGTAAACTGGTTTATCTTCATGAACGTCAATGGAGGTAAGTTGATTTAATTCAGTTGAGGATCTGGCCCACATACTGTAAATAGCAATATCATCTCAATTGGATTTGAAGCCTCTCCTGAACTAGAATCAGATATTTTCCGATTAGGCTGCAGTGGTCTTCATTCTCCTTTCACTTACACAAGTTTAGCTCCATTGATTTCTGATGAGTTACTCTTGATTTATGTCATTTTAACATGGAGGAAAAATAGATCCAGACTGGAGTATATGCTAAAATACTACTGGTACCTATATGTGTTATGTTAGTAGTAAGGACATGTGACAGAATAACCTCCCATGAGGGGATCGATTCAACATCAGGCCTGATTTTAGTCTCACATTATTTTTACATGGGTATAGCTACATTAATTTCAACTGAGTTGTTCCTTACAACAGTGTAAGTGAAAGGTGAATTGGCCCCAACATATTATAGTGACATTCCACAGAGTAATTTTAAATAATTCTATTATTTGTTCATTATATCTAAATTTTTAATTTGCACAGAAATTGATTAGAATGTTAAAGGCCAGATCCTCAGCTGAGAAATATTGGTGTAACTTCACTGACTTGGTCCTCAATCAATAAATACTGAAATTGAGTTCTAAGGATGTGTAAATTGCTCTAATAAAAACTCATCACTATAATTTTAAAAATAGCAGAAATCAAACAAATACCATCTTTTTAAAAATCTACATTATTTTTCATTTTGCAATATGAAAATTGATCTCCGTTTTTCCTTCCAATAACAAAAGACTGGTATTCTTTACTGTACACTCCCGTTCACATTATGAATTACATGTCACATATTGCAAGGCTATAACTGCAACTGAAAGAGTGAAGGTTGATAAACTCTACTCCAGGTTCCTCATTGTCAGGATACTTATCAGGCTGCATATTGCAAGACCAAGATTTAAGGTGTGTAAATAAATGCTGAATGACTATTTACCCAGACTAGTTCAACCTTCCTTGAGGAGAGCTCTGATAATATAATAATGGGACTGTGCACATATATGCCACTTGACATGCAAGGATCTCAGCACACATTATGAACATTAATGAATTAAGTCCCCAAACCTGAAAGGAGCTTTGCACATGGGTGCGCTTATATAGGCTCAGGGCCTTAGTCTCACAGCTGTCCTACGAGATCCATTTTACGAATGAGAGACCATGACCCAAAGAGGTAAGAACTGACTGCTTCACCCTTTTGATTGTATTGCATCCAAACTGACTCATGTCCATCACTTGAAGATTGGAGCATCAAACTGATAAGCCAGTCTATTTTCACTTTATTTTTCTAGAGCGCAGATTTCTAGGTGGGGGAATGAAGCCATTGCATTTAGTTTGGAAATATCCATACTGTGTGGGATATTTTTATGTCACCTGAACCTGACCATTACTACCAAGGCCGGCTCCAGCTTTTCTGCAGCCCCAAGCGGCGAAAAAAAAAAAAGGCACAGTGGCACTGAAGCGGCAGCTCAATCACACCACTTCTTTTGTGGCAGTTTGGCAGCGGGTCCTCCCTCTCTTCCTCTTCAGCTGCAATTCAGCAGCAGCTCAAAGAGGAAGAGAGGGAATGAGGGACCCGTTGCTGAATTCTCGTCAAAGACCCGGACATACTGCCCCGATACCAGACGGAGTGCCATCCCTTTGAATTGGCTGCCCCAAGCACCTGCTTCCTACGCCGATGCCTGGAGCCACCCCTGATTACTACTATCTGAAAACCATGGGAAAAGAGTCACAACCTGTTCTCAATTATCCCTACCATGTTAGGGTGCACACCTTGGGTTACATTCTGCTGTTGGTTATGCATTTGCAACCCCTTTATAGACAGTAAAATGCAATGTACATATTCCGGTATAATGACAAACAATATTTGGCCTATGATTTTTAGGAACCCATATTGTCTGGGTTCTTTTAGCATCTATAATAAACAAAACTGAAAGTAATTTATATTACATTTGCAAGTCATGAACAAATATTGCCCATTATTCAGACAAAAAACTCACAATATGAACACTACCTTCTAATCTTAACCTCCTACCAACCAAAACAAACAGGAAATTAATGTAATCTAAAAAATAAAAACCCTTCCTCCCACCCCAAGCAGATTTTTGACCCTGAAAATGAAGAAGAACCAGAAACTACATGAAGTCCACCAGGGACCTTACTATTGTTATTGATGTTACATGGAACATACTATGGCTCAGTTACTAGTGACGTGTGGCAGTATAAAACTGAGAGAGAGAGATTGAGCTTCAACTGGTATAAATCAGCATAGCTTCACTGAACTGTACCCAAAAACACCAGCAGAGTAGCTGGCCTTGAAATTCTTGAATCTAAGATATAAAGAAAAAGGAGCTTGCAACAAATACGTGGCACTTTATCCAGCCATGCAGCAGTGGCTTAAGGTTTTCAGATTCATGTTCCGCTACAAGGCTGTCTTCCTTTTAATTAGCACTCCAGGAAAAAACAAGTGGCTAACACACAAGGAAGATGAATAATACTTGCTAGTCTAAGCCTTTTAAGGGATACTGCTTAACACACACACACACACACACACACACACACACACACACACACACACACACACACACACCACAAAACTACAGGAAGCTCTATTGCGGTCTACATCCTTTAGAATTACTATCAGTAAGAACTCCCTGCGCTGCACTCCATGTTCTATTTATCTGTTTGAGCAGGTAAAATATGTACACTCTATCAGGCAATTCACATAGAGATTTTAATAGCAGAATGTAATTCCTCAGCACAAGAAAAATGAAAGTGAAAGGTCTATGAATTATTACAAACCTACTCAATCTCTTCTGGCCATGCAGCAGTGCCCTGAACTGTAAAGGCTTTTTTTCTTGTGGTTAAGTTACCATGGAAGATGAAATAGTCACACAGATGTACTGGTCAGTAGAAACTGTTATTGCTAGCTGTACACTGACTATAAATACATTTTTGTTCTGATTTATAACTTCTCTCTACTGTATAAAGAAAAAAAAGACCACAGAAATGTGTTTGTTTTTAAACAACTTTTTCAGACAAAAAAGTTTTCTTTTTCCAAAATAATATTTTTGGATGTTAAACCTCTGTTGTGAAGATGCATCAGATAATTTGCCAGGCTGTTTGGAAAAAAAACTCATTTCTGTTACAGTGAAGTTATTTTCTGCTCCATGAATATCTCCCAACACATCTTGGCTTTAGACCATATTGTTTTGTGGTTTGTTATCTTGCTGTTTTCCTCAAGGATTACTGTATGGCTTGGAGTATAAACTAAATGCTGAACGAATTTCTTCCCAAAGCAAAGTCCATTTTCTGAATCTCTGAAGGACCTCCTGAACAAGCATGCAAGTTTATCTTTAAGTGGATAGTTTTTATGCTGGACAACAGAACGTTCCATGCATAAGTGTAAGGAGGAAAGTGCTGAGTGGGAGAAGGAAGGAGGATCTACTAGGTAGGGTCCTGGATTGAGACTCAGGAGACCTAGATTCAATGCCCAGCTCAGACATAGACTTACGGTGTGACATTAAGCTACTCATCTAATATACTTTCTGCCTCTGTTTCCCATACATAAAACAGAGATAATGCCCACAAGGATGCTGTGAGAATTAAATCCATTCATAGTTGTGAGACACTCAGATACTATGGTGATGAGGGCTATATAAGTGCCTAGGTAGATGGATAGATAGAGAATGAGAATACCGCCACATAGCCACTGAGCAACTCACAGCTAGCATCTTGAGCAAGGCCTAAGCTAAGCTCCTCATCAGCATGACAAAGATCACATGTAAGTCCACCTCTTCTCAGATACTCCTATTCTTTACTCACATATTGTCTCTTTTTATCCTATGAACTTGTAATACACTGGGCAGAGAGACAGCTTGAGACTTACTGGTCTAGATGCTCTGCTGTGCCCAGTATACACTGGTGTATACACTGGGAAGGGGTGCAAATGACCCAGTTGCCACTCCCAGGTCCTGGGGCCAGTTCTAACCTTGTGCAGAACAGCCTTCCCAAGCTACTGTAAAATATGCTATCTGACTATGATCCCCTCGGGGTCATTAACTAGTGGAAAATACCTGGGCTATAGTGCTCCACACACCCTCCTGCCTCCAATGCGAGGGACTGTACTCATGTGGAGTGTGCCATGGGAACCAGCTATGCCTGTTCTACATTCACTGGGAGACTGGGGAAATCTGGCAGCTTTGTGTGTCCTTCATGCAATCAGAACAGGGCAAAAGGGTCAGACCCTGGCAAAGAACCTGGCTCCCTACCTTTCAGCGCTTAATAAAATGCCCGGTACTTACCGCCTCCAGCTTCTACCTCCAATGAACGATACTACACTTGCACTGACTCACAACATTCTTACGCACCCTGCAGCACAAGGGCTTATGGAATCAGGGCACTTAATGCCTGTCCTCCTTTCATTTCTCTCCATGTAAAATGGATGTTTACCATTCTAAGAAGCCCATCCAATTTAAAATAAGAAAAGCTAGACTCAGCCTCCTTACCCTGAAACACAGAGGAGAGAACATGTTTCAGATCACATACCTTACAAGGATAAAAACTCAAGCTCCCTGACACAGTTCAGTAACAGCAAGGATACAAACAGAAGCCAGCCCATGGGAGGCCTGTGCTGATTCTACAAGGTGCTCAGGTCACCATCAAACTTTGTGATGAGGATTGTGTGTAACAATTTCACCTTGTTTGATTGAAATATTTGCATTATAACTTGTTTGGGATTAAAAAAAGTATTAGGAACTTAATACTTCGCATTGGTTTTGGTCTGTGAATTTTTGAATCATCTAGAGAATATGAGCTCCTTGATGAAAAGTACTATTTTGTGTTATGAACCAGAAAATAATGGCCTATCAGACTATAGAAAGTGGTCTAAAGCATCCATCTTTAATCTTTTTGTGTAAGTGTTCTAGACACTGTAATTTCCAATAACAATAATGGAATAAATACCTCATTAACCCCTTTAAAGCTTCCAACACCATGACAATATCTAAATGAACTGTCAGTGGAACAGGCATTGTTCAGTAAGACAGTAGACCAGAAAGTTAATATTGAGCTATATCCTCAATGAGGTAACTGAAATGTATCCTCATTCTCAACAATCTGATGGCTTATATATTGTCACTAGCGTATAAGAAGAAATCTAAAGGGATCATAAATCATTTCACCTTTGCAACAAGAGATAAAAACAGCATTTACTGAACTTGGGAAGGAATGTTTGTTTAGATAGAGTTTAACTCTCAGAAGAGCCACTGCTTGAACTTCATATTTATGCATTTCTGATCCATAAACCTATTGATAGGACACTATACTAGTCATAAATTAGTATTCGGACAGACTAATACCCACTGCTGTACTGAATGTCATGGATATTTATTGAATGGGAAGTAAAAGTGTAAGGTTGAGTTTGAGCAGAATATTCACATAACAATAAAAAGTATAGATTTGGCTTTAGGGAACAATTCATGGTGCTTGAATGCATCAAAAAGGAAAGTAGGCAACTTCTTCAAAAATATGAAGAATTTAATTATTAAGAATGATTAGATGGTGAAAGTGTCTAGATCAAAATCAAAGCCTGTGGGTGAAAACAAAGAAGGACCATATTATGCAGGACAATGGACATTCTATTGACTTGAACAACACGGTAATAAGCATTGCGGTAAAAGTACTACAAAAGTGAGTTGTGGGGGAAAGGAGCAAAAAGGAATTGTGCCTCGGCTTTGAATCTAGTCAAACATCTTCTTTGTAGGAACATAGCAGGAAGCATTATACCTCACCCATCATCCATGCAGTGCAGGATCTTGTAGTGCTCCAGAACACGGAGAATGGGCCAAATATTTCTCTCAGTTACACTGCTGCAATCACATTTGGGTAGGGTGACCAGTTGTGATGATTTTATAGGGACAGTCCCAATATTTGGGGGGTTTTCTTATATAGGCACATATTATCCCCTACCCCCGTCTCGATTTTTCACACTTGCTGTCTGTTCACCCTACATTTGGGTGTCACTGCTACAACAGAGGAATTTGTCCCAGAATCTGCTGAATATCAGGATTTAATTTAAAATCATAATGCAATTCTCAAGCAGTTGCATGCAGATAGACAGAGCAGAATATCAGACATGAGTTCCACCATGTAGATCTGAAGGAAGACTTTTGCCCTTTACAAAAACTTCAAATATGCATTCTTCGAATAAAATACCAAACAGTTCTGAAAAAATACTACGCTGAGATGTTTAGCCAAGAGGAGTAGGACAGCCAATTCTAGGTGGGAAAGAAGCATACAAGTTCTCTAGGTAGCTTTGCAAATCTCAGCCTTAAAAGCAATCCCATTGATTTTTCAGACACTAGCTGCTTGTATATTAGAATCATGCTCAATCCAAAGCAACCGTGGGTGGGATTTTCAAAAGCACCAAGTGACTTAGGAGCACAAGTCCCATTAAAAATAAATGAGCTTCAGGTTTTGAGTGTCCAGCCTGAGATACCCTAAAGGGGCTTGATTTTCAAAGAGCAGATGTTCAAGCACTTTCTGAGAATCAAGACCCACTTGAGGTGGCAGAAATTTAGGCACCCAAATCACTAGCACTTTTGAAAATATAGGCCATAGAAAACAACAAGAAAAATACATGAAGGGCTACCCTGAGACATTAAATTCCAGCACTTGGAGGTCAACGCCATTTGAGCTGATTGCAAAGTTTGAACCCTGAACCTTCAGTAAGAACCCCTCACAACTTGAGCTAATGGTCTAAGTCCCCTAGCTGGAAGCCAAAGCAGACTCATAAACATTTGTAGCTCAGAGAGACACGTAGCATAGCCCAAATAATGGGTTACAAAGCACTTGACGTGTGGAATGGCATCTCCACATCAGGAGTTCTGGGGTGCATGCTCCCACGGAATGCACTTGTTACCCCAGTCTCAAAAAGGGTGCAGTGTGCTCTTCCTCGACAGACAGACAGCTTGGTTGGGGCACAGGGCCATGACTCTGCCTCCCTCTCACACTCCCTGCCCTATGTGAGATGACTAGGGGGCTAGTCAGGTGTAATCTTTGAGCCCACAGTAGTATAAACAGATACAATTGGTATCTAGCTGCTATTTGTGCCTCTGAAACTCTCCTCTAATGTCCTCAGAGATCTCACTGGGGCAGTACAACTCTCACGGTCTCCCATGTAGGCCTAAGTCTACCAGGTACAATGTGACCCCAGAGGGTGGAAGTTTGTCCCTCATCACTACAGAATGGGGTTAGGAAGTTTTCTCTTTTACATATCTTAGAGGAATGTAACCATTTCAGACTATAAAAATGATGGATCTCAAGAATGCAGATGCAAAGGTGTTGTGAACAGCTGAGACTTCTTTTGTTTCTGATGTCTTGCAATATACCACCACCAAAACTATCTTCCAGCCAGCACATGAAATCCATGCAGAATCAATCTGGTAATTTCTTTTAAGGCAAAGGAAACACTTGACTGATTTGTAGTAGGAAATGAACTTCCCAAAATGTGAGGTGAAGCAAAAAGGTGCTGGCTGGAATTAACTCTTTACATGTGTTATGACACCTGCTACAGGAAGATGCCTAACACAATATGTAGACAAAGCCAAAGAGGGGTAAGCAAACCAGTTTGGAAAATAGAAGAGTGACCTCCCTCCTCTTCTGCACCCTTTGTCCATCTCTAAACTCAAACTTTTTTGAAGGTTGACAACCCAGAGGTACTTACCCCAAAACCCTGGAGTCATATTTGCATTTAAGGCCTAATTCTGAGCTCAGTTATACCTGTGTAAATCAGAAGTAGTGTTACTCAGGAAGTTAATGCTCATGATAACCATTAATTCCGGTTAACCTGAATTTATATTTTACAGTGGAAAAAAAGAAACCCCAATATAAATTGCTGCTTACATTGGGGCTCAGTCCTGCAAGGTTCTCAGCACTCTGGTCCCAACTCTGCAAAGCACTGAATCACATAGTTAACTTTACATGCACATGCTTAGAGTTAAGCATGAGGTTACATGCCTTGCTGGATCTGGATCAGAACCAGAGTGCACAGAATCTTGCAGATGATTTTCATAATAAACAAATTTCATGCTCATAACAAGAAGCAGCACATAGTACTAACTAGAACTAGGCAGATAGGGCTCACAGAGGGCTCAAGGGGGATTTCAGTCGTGTATAAGCTTTAGGCTAGCCCTCTGCATGGAGAGGGATTTCACCTCCGTTCCTAACCCTCATTATTCCATTTTTTGGTTCTCTTGAGTAGAGATGTCTGATTTGGCTAATTTCCACCCACCCACCCACACACTTATATGGTGATTTACTAGTGTGAAAAAAATTTAAATAGGGACTGATTAAGGTATTTTAAAGTCACTAATTTATTCAACTAATTTAGCCTCTCTGCCATGGGGGGGGGACACTGGCCCTTTAAGAAGGAAGAGGCCAGTGCATCTCTGTCTGGTCAGCTGACCCCAGCTGAACTTCAGAGAGTGCATCTGGGCTCTCCTCCTCCTGGAAGGAGAGCTGGACGGTCAGAGCCTGAGAGAAATCAGACCTCCTATGGTGGAGAACATAGGCACTTTGACCAGCCCATGCCAGAGATCCCTTCAAGGAGTGAAGGCTGGCCTCACTCCATGGAAGATCAAGGATTAGAGATCTGTTCCCTTAAGGACTGTGTGAGGAATTTGGGAAACCTTTTGAGATGAATACAAACTTATATAGAATGTCTATCATGGAATGTGGGTGTAGTGAATGGTTTTGTTTTTTTCCAGTCTATGGAAAGTCTGGAGTTGGGCTGTCCCTACAAGTAGGTCACTTGGAGGGGAATGGAAATCCATTGGATCTTTATATGTTTGCTTTGGAAATTGGAGAATGCTTTCATTACAAGGCTTTTGGAGATTGACTACACTGGTGTATATGAATAAATTATGCCCAGAGGTAGGCTTTGTATCAGACACTGAGAGGCTACGTTCCTTTCATGGGTGGACAAAAAAAGGGAAACTGAGGATGGGTGCACCCATTGTGCTGCGGCCTGAAGCTGAAGGGTGCTCAACTAGAAGGCCACCTCTTTATACTCTCTCTTTCTGTTTGTATGAAATTCACTCCTGTGCTGAGGGGCTGCACAATGCCCATGCTCTGCTCAAGTCCCAGATATCATGAAGGGCAACAGCATACATCATTCAGCCAATTCTGTTGTCAGCACAGTGACATATAGAATAAAGTGTGCATAGCTAGACTGTCCATACGGTTAGCCTGAGCAAAACCACACTCATATTGCCATTACCGTTACTTCATCTTGTTTCTCTTCTCTATACACCTGTCTGTGTCTTTTATCCACTTGTTGAGCCTTGTCATTTACCAAGACTGTAAGCATCTTGGAACACGCTGGAGATGGCTGGGTTTTGTTAGGCACCCAACTCTCATTGAAATTCAAGGCCTATGAAATTCAATGGTAGTTGGGCTCCTAACTCCCACAGGTTCCTTTGAAAATCCCTGCTACATATTTGTACTGCACTTCACACATTTGGGGAGCCCATCACAGGTATGAATAATATTTAATAATAAAAGTTGAAGAAGTTAGGGGTTTGTTATTGAAGTGGATGGGTGAGATTCTGTGGCCTGTGTTGTGCAGGAAGTCAGACTAGATGATCATAATGGTCCCTTCTGACCTTAAAGTCTATGAGTCTATAAATGGGATAAAAAGGGAACTCACTCCTAAGTCTATTCTCTTCTCCAGCAGTCTACACTAACGTTAACAGGAATTATGCATGTTCTTTGGACTCTGCTCCTGGAAACACGTGTCCAAGTGTGAAATTATGCAGGACTAGACCCTTACATCTGCGCAAACTCCACCTAAATCAGTGGGACTCTGTTTAATGGTCCATACCACAGTATCTTTTCACAGGGCTGGGACCGTGGTTTGTAACACAATAAGATGGGAACACTTCTTTAGACTTCGTTATTTGTTAGATATACTTTTTACCCAAATTCTGTGACCTGGTCAATAAGCAATTAGTATTTTATGACACATTGCAACTGGTAGTGTTAATAGAGGTTTGTAAGTACATGCACACACGAGAGCTGAGGATAATTTTTATGACTCCAGAAGAACTGTGGGTAACAAACAGAAGTCAATTTTTATGACCACAATGATTGTATCCTCTCAACGCCTTCAGAAAATTGATACTAATTAACTGAATTGAGTAGGGCTAAGTACACTTGCTCACAGCCTGGCTGGTATATCAAGTACTTAAGAATTTTTCAAAGGGAGAAAATGATTAAAATATTTTATCAAAAGAGAAATTGGTGGCCAGTCAAAATATGCAACATAAACTCCCAGTTTAAAGTACTTTAAAATCCTTTATCATCTTATAGACTAACAGACGTTTTGGAGCATGAGCTTTCGTGGGTGAATACCCACTTTCTTTGCTGCTTTTACAGATCCAGACTAACACGGCTACCCTCTGATACTTTATCATCTTACAATGTCATAAATCCTTAGTTTCCAAATTTATAATCTAAAACAAAAATATTTTAAAGAGAGTCTTTTATATATGAAGATGATAAAAATGGATTTGGTTTTTGCAATGACGCAAAGTTCTTTCACTGAAAATTTCAAACTCTTATGATTTTAGTATTAACCTTTATATAACCTCCATCTTGCCTCTCGGTCTTGCCCTCAAAACAAATGAGCTAACACTCCTCGCAGCAGTGTTATCATATTCCACTCTTTTATTATTTCACTTGCTAAATGTTTTCTTTCCTAAGACACTCAGACTGATTTAATACCCTTCCTGCTTAGGCTCTGCCTTATGCACAGATGTACAAGACTTTTGCATCAATTTAAAGCGCAAGTGATAAATGGAATTTAATGATCTTTTTTGTACAGTTCTGTATAACACTAAACAATGGCCAAAGCATTCATTCATGATCAGTTTTTTGCCTTGTTTTTAATTAGCTTCCTATCTGGAGGGGCGGTGTGAAAAATTGTGCCCTGGGCCTTAGTACATCTTTCTTTTATAGAATGTATGTACAACAAATAAAAAGCACATTTTAACCTACCTGCTACCTATTACGTTAAATGTCATTGCTACTAAAGACTGGCAGCTCCGCTATCAAACGCCCTCATTATTTTATTCCAGCTCTAGTTTGGGTATAGTCAATCAAATCACACTAGATTTATGTCAGATGCTAACAAAATACAGTATAAATAGAGCCATTGAATACAATTCAGTGATTCTGTGTTTATTCAGCTCTAAGCTATGAAGCTTAAGTGGATAACATTTATAACCAAGACATGCATTCTTCATGGCCATAAGAGTTAGCAGGCCATAGCTAGAGCACTTTTTAGCCTGAGAAAATATAAAGTGTTCCTATGAGTGGACTCAATTTTTTTAAGTATACAAATTAATAACTTATATAAAGATAGAAAACACTACCATGGCTATAGCTCAAATATTTTGATTGGGAAAATTGTTTGATGGACCTAAAACAACCTTGTTTGCAATGGAGGCCTCAGTATTAATGGTCAGTGATTTTAGTACTTTCAAAAGGTGACTTTCTAGGGGAAGGATTTTAGGAGCATGGCTACATATACGAAGCTTCCATTCACGTGGACATTTGCAGACCTTTTCCACTTGCTCAGAAGAAAGCTTTGCATACCTGGGCCTTCTGCCTCCTCAAGCCAATTTTGTCTATGCAGAATTACTGAAGTCCTGTTTCGCTTCAAGGATTTACAGATGGGTTGTGAAAATAGCAGCCTTACAATGTCAGGGGAGAGCCATTCACACACAATTCTCTGCACATGTTCCTCACTTCCATATTCAACCATGATTTCTACCTGACCCAACCAAGAGCAGTGAGTATTGTACAGTGAATGATTTAGTCTCTCTGGCAAGCCAGGCTTTGGCAAGACTAAAGGTTCAGTGAAACCTTACGATTTTCTAGATGGGGAACCAACCAGACTATTTATTTTTAATCCAGAATCTAGGGTGACCAGATGTCCTGATTTTATAGAGACAGTCCCGATTTTTGGGGACTTTTTCTTATATAGCCTCCAAATCCCCCCCAGCCCCATCCCAATTTTTCACACCTGCTGTCTGGTCACCTTACCGGAATCTCAGCTCTCCGAAGGCCTTACGATGTCAGTCTGCAGTGAAGTGCATGTAAGGGGTAAATGTGAATGAAAAGCCCTTGTTGTAACTTTGCTCTATTGCATGCCTTCAGGTATACAAAAAACATAATGTGCAGGAAAAAGCAATGGATGTGATTTGAAAAATCAACGCAAATCACCAAACAAGTAGCCGTCATGCAAGAAAGGTCCCTGTTCATGCTGTTAACATGCACACAATGGGTAGGAGAATGCCTCTTATCTTAGCACTTGATGATACTTTTTCGAGTACCCATTTGGAAAGCCTGGTTGACATACTAGTGTCCAGCAGTCCCCAGAAAGGTGTTCAGGCCTGGTGGTTAGATCTCACCTTGTCTCGGGCCCCGAGAGCAGCCATAACACTGCCACAAGTATAGATGACCATATTAATTCAGATGTCACCCTATGGCTTTGCCAACTTCATTGTTTATATGGCTAAGGACATGGGCCAAACAGATGGAAAGTTATTGTTGCTACAGGCAGCACTGCGTCACGGAACATATCTGTGAATGCACTTTTTGCAGGGCAGCATATGCTGTGACTCACCCCTTGGTTCCTTCCACTTTAACTCAGACCTTTGCCCACTTGTTCCGGGATTAAACTTCACAACCACAAGTGGGGTACATGTGACATAGAATCACAGAGTATCAGGGTTGGAAAGGACATCAGGAGGTCATCTAGTCCAACCCCCTGCTCAAAGCAGGACAAATCCCCAACTAAATCATCCCAGCCGGGGCTTTGTCAAGCCTGACCTTAAAAACCTCTAGTGACTACGTATGGCAGCCCCTGCATCGCTGTGAAAATGGTTTGCTGGGCCAACATTGCTAACATCTGACAATTTTCCAGGCTTTGACATAGCAAAATGGCAACTTCCATCTGAGCTCTTAGCAACCAATAAATTAAGCCTCACAACTACCTCAGGGGAGTGTCAGCATATTGACTAAGGGGAAAATGAGGCACAGAATGATTGAGGAAAGCCATTCAGCAAGCCAATGGTAGAAGCAGGGTTAGAGCTTGTGACTCCTACTCCTAAGCTCTAACCATGAGGACATCCTCCTTTTTAACACGGCACAGCCCTTATGCATCCATGCACAGCATCAGCCTGGAGTTTCCGGAGAAGATCAAGCCTGACAATACATTTGGAGAATAAAAAAAAATCCCCGGAATATAGATGCTTCCCTACAACAGCAATCTAAATGAGATTCACACCCTGTGGAAGTACATTACCCTTGATTAGCAGCCTTTTATTTTTAAATATTGACCACCGGGCTGTTAGTTTATTTAGACCTGTGACAATGAGCTCTCCTGCTTAATGACAGCTGAGTCTAGCAGGTGCCATTGGGCATATAGATAGGAATGAAGAGTATATTATGAGTAAGAGAAGACGGCTGGAAAGGCGGGTGCTTTTGTTTTTATGTATTTACTTTGCCGTGGATTGGCCTGTTAAAATAATGGCAACCCAGCGATTGAAATGATCCTAGGTCTCTGTCAGACAAATCACAGCTCAACTTATTTGCTTTCAGTTGCATCAGAAAGTATGAATTCGCAACCTTGGCCTGAGCTCTTTTAATCGTACACTGACAGGGCAGGAATAATTCACCAGTTGAGCTAATCAAAGGTGAAAAGGGAGAATCAGTAAATGTCGTATCCTTTTGCCACTTTCATCAATCCGACTAACTGAACTTGAGCTAAAGCTTGGCAAATTTTCTGCAAAGGGAAATTAATATGTAACACATCTGAGGCCTGATGCGGGCCTGTAAAATTGGAAAGCCTGCGTTATATCAGAGGGTGATTGAGAGAGAGAGAGAGAGAGAGAGAATGTCCAAACTCAGGTAATCAGAAAGAAGCTTCTGTGTATCTCTCTGCTTTGATAGCACTCTGACCTACCAGCCCGGCACCTGAGTAGAAATTCCTCTTCTTTTCAATTTTTCCCCATCAGGAATATATTCTATTGCCCATTTCTGTTGCCCACACATGATTGAATCAATTCAATTATGTTGGAAAAGTTGATACATATTCAGGCCATGAAGACACTCAGGATAGAAAGAGAGGAAAAGAGACAAAGAAATCTGTATTTACTCAATAATAAGTTTCATTTGGAGAAGGTTTGAAAACAATTCTCTCTCGCATTTGTCCCTGTCAGATCACATTATTCACAAATGAAGTTTACAAAATATCAATTCAATTTCAATAAGAGAGCCTGAATCTCAACACACGAGGGCTGAATTTACCAAATCATAACACTTGAGGGGACCCTGGTGGCTTCCAAATATTTTCCAGTCAGAGGTAATCAAAAGCAGACCGCTGAATACTAATACATTCAATTTCACCCCTTTTGTTCGCATCTGTTCCCTTATAATACTATTTTCTACACTTCCAAATCACTGAGGATGGCAGTCTGGAAAAAAAGAAGGGTGGGGGCTATCATACAGCACAGACAGTTTTGTGAAAAACACTCTCAAATATCTACAAGATCCTCCCTTTTTTAAATCAATTTGTTGATGAGTAACAAAGGGAGCAGTGGCACAGAACACCAGAACGCCACCCAACATCACCCCCAATGGTCTCCTAATCACATTCTAAGCACAGCATATGTTTCCAAAACTAGCTGCTTGCATTAAAATTTGGTAACTAGACAACAAATGTCACTTCCTCCTCAAGTTATTGCAGCAGTAAGGAGAGATACATTGCATGCTAACAATGGGCCAAGTCCTATGAAATGCTGAGTTCTTTCATCTTGGTGGACATGACCCCATTCTCAATGGAAAAATCCCATTTACTTGAATGGGTGCTGGATCATGCCCCAGTTGAGTACAAGTCATATGTAACTCAGAACAATTTGCATTTCTATAGTGTCTGCTATCTGAGAACTTCCAACGGCTTTACAAATATTAATGAGGGCAGGGGACTGGACTCGATGACCTCTCGAGGTCCTTTCAAGTCCTAGAATCTATGAATTAAGCCTCATGGTATTCCAATGAAATCAGGGAGGATTATTATGCCCATTTTACAAGTGGACCACAGAGGCACACTGCAGCTAAGTGATTATGTACACACTTAAGCATGGTGTTCAATATTTTGCTATCTTTCAAGGGTAGGAGCAAGCTGCAGGTTCCATTTCCAGGTTCTGCAGGAGAGTCTGTTTCAAAGCTGTGGCATGTTTAGTTACAGAAAAGCAATCACTAATCCACAACCCAATAGTGTCCATCTTGGAATTTGGACATGGTCTGTTTGCAGGGAAATTCCCTATCTACAGGCAAAAGGAGGAGATGTTTCTGGAAAGGTTGGTTAAAAAAAATATTTCACCTGTTTGAAGGTATTCAGGGGGTTTGGAAAGTTAGAATAAGCCCCGGGGGGAGGATTAAAGGGCAGAGAGCAGGGAAGGTGGTCAAACATACAAAAAAAAATGGGGAATACATAATGGTGCATAAAAGGTTCATCAACATGAGCTGGAGAGTACCACATTACTCTGAGTTATACAGGATATCCCAGATCTGCACTGATAAACTTTTATACCATGCAACAGCATCATGTGTCCGGGGTATGCCAGAAAAATTGTACCAGGAATGTTTTTAAAATGTTATTGGCACTATGTTTTTTTTATTTCTCTGCCTGTACAACCCGGTGCCTTCATTATCATGAGTCTAACTGTTCAGAGTGGAGAAGTAACTACGAAAAACCTCTAAAAATAAACTTAAAATTGCATTTCTGTACTTAAAAAATATCATCAGTTTGAAGTTTATCATCTGAGAAGCTACCAGAGCTAGAAGTGTAGGGTCCCAAAGGGATGTTAGTTTCTACCTCCTCTCCCATTTCTAGCTCCACAGCTTCCTGAGATATTGGACTTTAAATCTGTGCCATATTTCTATATGGGAAAACCTGTCACTAGGCCAGGACTGAATCTTGCGAGCCTTGGGTAGATGCAATTTAGGAAGAAATTCCACATTTTGAAGTAAAAGGAGGAAACATGTCTATGGCAGTCTGAGTTGTTGGGGTTTTTTGTGGGTCTCTGCTTGATGGTATGGAAGGGTTTGAAATATTAGAAAGGCCCAAAAGAGATGGATTAGTGGTCAGGTGATGCAGTCATACGGTTTTGATCAGGGGTTCTCAAACTGAATGTCAGGACCCCTCAGGGAGTCACAAGGTTATTACATTGGGGGTTGCATGCTGTCAGCCTCCACCCCAAACCATGCTTTACCTCCAGCATTTATAATGGTGTTAAATATACTAAAAAGTGTTTTAATTTATTAGGGGTGTGAAAGGGACACCAGTACAAAAGTTTGAGAACCACTGGTTTTGATAATAGCACAGGCATAGCTGTAATTTGCCTGGGTACCAGCTCTATATATATCTGTAAATATAGATCACACACACACACACACACGCTAAGCTTCAGTTTAATTAATGGATCAAGTCCCAGCTACCTTAGACATCCAATCTCCATTGGCAAGCTGCCAATACAGTTGTGCGCCTCCAGGACAATGCAATTCTGCAAAGCCAGAACACACAAAGCAAGAGCAGAGCACAAACACATCCTCAGTTGAGGCAAACTGGCTCCGACAGACTTCTAGAGGACAAATTCAGGGTCTAGCCTTTAGAAAACATTGAAAACCTTCCTGTTTGGTCACTTTTCCTCTCCATATTCAGAACAACATTTATTACATCAGTTGCCTCCTCTCTTTTCCACCAAAAGAGAGATGCTAACCCAAGCAGAGCTTTCACTAACCCAAAAAAGAGGAGCAATGAAGTTAATAAGGAATGTCACTATTTTATGAAGAAAGCACTCAGACTCTATGGGGGTGAGTGGCCGTATAAAACTCCTAAGATAAATAGATACATGCTTGTATGTATACATATGCAATGGTTAAAGTAGATTGAAACAAGAGGGGGCATTCACACTGTGGCAACCAAAGAGGAGGCAGCGCTGTAGAGGAAACTGGCCGGGGAAAGGAGGAAGACCTTTCTTCTGTTTGCCCTTACTTTAGCCTCCTATTTAGGCATCTGTGTGTGTGCATTGTTATCTACATCTGCATACACACATGTGCAAGCACATCCTGTATGTACACAGTGGTAAGTATAATAAATGACTCACAAGACTTGCAAACAAATGTCATTTATGACTATGGGATGCTGCTGAAAAATATGGCGCAAATTGCTTAGCATGAAATTTTACTTTTACTCTCATTCCATTATAATACCACTGCAGAGTTCTTCCCCTCCTTGACTTTTATCTGGCTTTACATGGAACAATTGAGAGCATATTAACCCCATGCTGTTATAAAAATGGCTTTATGCTTTGGAAATTACGCCAAGACAAAACCAAATAGCTCAACTTAATTTTCCAACATTTACAGGTTATTGTGAACTATCAAACCAATACTTGCAAAAAAAAATATTAAAATGGTGGTTAATATAACAATTTACAAACCATACCCTTTTAAAACACGGTAATTGTTGTTCTTAGCTCTATGGAGGTCACAGACTGTGCAGACAACAATTAAGGAATACAAGGTTTTCTTTATATATTAGTAGGGTGAAAATATGTAATTGGAAAAGAAAGTGAAGACTCCCTACAAAAGGATTTTGCACGGACATATGCCTTAATGGATTGCTGTTATCAGTCTCATCACATAAACTAAGAAGAGTGCTTGCGGTCTATCCTTTTTTTTTTAGTATCTTTAGAAATGGGAGAAAATAAGCATTTAATGGTATTTTGAGAACATTTAAACCTCCTCATTATATTCTAAAATTGATTCCAGCATTTCTGCCTCATGCAATGAATGGTTACGTTGATTTTGTGAACTGCTAGGCCTAGATCCTGTGGGAACTCGAGAGAGACAGAATGAGCTTTGGGTCATTCCACTATCTCAGCTCATTGCAGGTCCCCTGAACAGTCTAGTGATAAAAAACAATCAGATGATTCTTGAGGAGAAGAAAAATATTTTACACTAAAGGTATGAAACCCTCCCTTGGAGCAACGAGTCTGAAGCCACAATGCTACACATTCTCAAAGTTAACGGGCGGGTCAGATCACAGGGACACAGAGCTTCCCTTCTCTATTGCAGTGGCTGTTCTTCCATTGGGATGCCTGAGACACTATCATGCTCACAGATGTGAGAACACAAACAGGTAAAATACATGCATTGTCTTTCAAACACTTTGTGCTGTTTGAAGTGGAAGTATCACAAGGCGATTTTTTTTCTTTAGAAACTGCTCTTTGCCTTGTAAATTTGCTTTTAGAAAAAAAAACATTTGAAATTGGCTTCAGGTTTGTAAAAATGTATTTTTTACTAAGTCTAAATTTGGAAAAACAAATGAACAAAACCTCAAGGAAACAGAAAAAGAAAGAAGAACATAGGACCAGGAACAAGTCAAGAGAAAACAGAAACCCTCTTTGTGCGCTGACTGTTCGCTTTGAATTTGCCTTGTTGGAAGCCAAGGAAAACCCCCAACCTGCACAGGGACAGTGGTTAAATAAGAAGAAGATTATGAAGCATTTATTTACCTAAATCCCTTGAACTAACTGAGGATTGGGATCAGTGCTAAAAGACGGGGAAAACTGTAGAGCATTAGAGAAGTCACAGTTTGGTTTGAGTTCATTCTCAATCTTTTTTTTAAAAGGATGTTAATTCTGTACACTGAAAAATATCCCACAACTCCAAAGCTGTCCATTGTGATCCTATACCTGAATCGAATTCTTAAAATGTTCTATTTTTTTAAAAAAATCCACAATGGTTTTCTGCAGCAAATTCAGAGTGGATAAATCCTTATCTATTCAAGAGCACAGAATGGTCAGAGTGTATTTCACTTTGGGGCAATCTTAGATACATATGCAGAGAGGTACTGAAAGAATGCAAAGATTTGCCTTTCTAAAGATTTGGGAATATAAATTTCAAGTAACATTTTTCCATAGCTACTGATCATCTACGTACTTCACCTGTACCAAGTTAGCAACTTAAAGGATGAACCTGGTCTCCAGTCCATAAAACATGCAAAAATGTAACAAGACTGTATGTCCATTGTTTAAGCGTGAAAGTGTATCGATTCGATCTGTGTATAAAATTGACTTGAGTAACTGCATGATACCATCAGGGTGATCTTTTTCCTACCTTCTCTTTATATCCCCATTGTTTGTTATGCTTGTTGCCTGTTGCTTTTTGTTTTATACTAAATCTTTAATCCTGCAGACAGTTAGGCATGCATTTAGTTGTAAGCATTTGAATAGTCCCAATGACACCAATGGGACAAATTCTGTTTGTAAAGTTAAGCATGCGTGTCCTTTAACTAAAATTCTTCATACCTAACAATATGTGGAGGGGCTCAGTTTAGAGAACATGGCATGGGTTGGATCTCATTTTATCTATATTTTCTTTACATGTCTCTCTTTTTCCACATTTTTTTCCTTAGAAAGATCACCAATAAAAGATTGTAGAGACATTTAATGCAAATATAGTTGAATTACTCATTGCATGTTGCATTGAAAGCCAGGAAGGCCATTGGATTTTCCAGTGTTTAAATAGTCATTTTCTGTTGCTCTTTTTGCCTCAGACCTTGTCTACCCTGCAGTTTTGTCAATGCAAATTAAGCCGACAATCAAAAACTGCTATAATTACATCACTTGTGCATGTTCACACTACGCTCCCTCTGTCTGCAGAGCATGTCCACACTTGGTGCTCTAGCACTGACAGTGAGAGTAGTGCACTGTGGATAGCTATCCCTGTGCTACTCACCACCACCTGCTGCCAGGAGTTGTGGGAAGGTGGAGTGGATTGCAGTGCATCATTGATTTGGGCTCCACATCCCACAATGCTACTCTTTCCATCCCAACATTCCATGGACTTCCGACTGCATTTTTCAACAGCCCCTATTTACTGTGCACCCACCATCTCTGTCTGATGGACCCCATGCTGCTTTCTACTGTTGTGGTCACTGTTATAAACACATCACGGACGGTCATGCAGTATATCATGATCTCCCAATGTGAACAGGAATCAGAGTTTCCTGACCTACCGTGTGTCATGAAAAGGAATACTAGATTACTTTTGGCATTCACAGAGCAGCTGAACATGGTGAACCTTCACTTTTGGGCTCAGGAAACATGCACTGAGTAGTGTGACCACATCATTATGCAGGTCTGGGATGATGAGCAGTGATTGCAGAACTTCCATATGTGGAAAGCCACCTTCTAGGAACTGTGTGCGGTGCTCACTCCAGTACTATGGCACAAGGACACTAGAATGAGAGCTTCCTTCTTGGTGGAGAAGAGCAATTGCTGTGTGGAATCTGGTGACTACCAGTCAGTGGCAAATCAGTTTGGAGTCAGAAAATCGACTGTTGGGGCTGTGTTAATGCAAGTGTGCAAGGCCATTAATCGCATCCAGCTGCAAAGGACTGTGACTTTTGGCAATGTGTGTGAAATAGTGGATGGCTTTACAGTAATGGGATTCCTGAATTGCAAAGGGGTGGGGGGAGGGATAGCTCAGTGGTTTGAGCATTGGCCTGCTAAGCCCAGGATTGTGAGTTCAATCCTTGAGGGGGCTGTTTAGGGATCTAGGGCAAAAATCTTCCTGAGGATTGGTCTGTTGGACTAGATGACCTTCTGAGGTCCCTTCCAACCTTGATATTCTATGATAGATGGCATGCATATTCCAATTTTGGCCCTGGACTATCTTGCGATGGAATACATCAGTAGAAAGGGGTACTTCTCTATGGTATTTCAGGTGCTTGTGGATCACTGTGGGCATTTCACTGACGCACCTTCCCAGATGCATCTTCAGGAACACTGGCCTGTACAAAAAGCTCCAAGCAGGGAACTTCTTTCCAGACCAGAACCTTATAGTGGGGGATGCTGAAATGCCCACAGAGATCCTGGCATCCAGCTGTTTATAGAAGTGGAAGGGCTTTGGTGCAGCACCAGAGTGACAGCTTGTCTCCCTCACCTTCTGGTATGCCTGCCTCACCTCCTTTAGCTTCACACAGTACGGCCACGTGTCCCATTTATAGCCCTTATCGAACAAGCCACGAGAAGTCTGCCCATAGGTACTGAAGTTCCTACAGCTGGGATTGCACAGGCTGGGACTGGAGCCTGGGACTGCACAGCCTCCTCTCCCCACTATGCCAGCAGATCCAACAACTCAGGTGTGCTCCACGCAGGAGAGCGCTTGCCGTGTGGAGCCACCATGGTCAGCTGAGAAGATACAATGTGAGCTCTCCATGCTGAGCAAACAGGAAGTGGAATTTCAAAAAAATCCCTTTTAATGGGGAGGGGCCAATGCCTGTGTTCCCAGCTACAGGGCAGCAGAGTTCAAACTGCTAACCAGAGTGGTCAGGATCTGCATTGTGGGACACCTCCTGGAGCCCATTTACAGTGACATAACCAAACACAGTGTTTACATTGAGGGTATGTCTACACTACAGGATTATTCCGATTTTACATAAACCGGTTTTGTAAAACAGATTGTATAAAGTCGAGTGCACGCAGCCACACAAAGCACAATAATTCGGTGGTGTGCATTCATGTACCGAGGCTCGCGTTGATTTCTGGAGCGTTGCACTCTGGGTAGCTATCCCATAGCTATCCCATAGTTCTCGCAGTCTCCCCCGCCCATTGGAATTCTGAGTTGAGATCCCAATGCATGATAGTGCAAAAACAGTGTCGCGGGTGATTCTGGGTAAATGTCGTTACTCATTCCTTCCTCCGTGAAAGCAACGGCAGACAATCATTTCGCGTCCTTTTTCCCTGGATTGCCCTGGCAGACATCGTAGCATAGCAACCATGGAGCCTGTTTTGCCTTTTGTCACTGTCACCGTATGTGTACTGGATGCCGCTGACAGAGGTGGTACTGCAGTGCTACACAGCAGCATTCATTTGCCATTGCAAGGTAGCAGAGACGGTTATCAGTTGTTCTGTACCGTCTGCTGTGCCATTGTAAATTGGCGATGAGATGATGGTTATCAGTTGTTCTGTACCGTCTGCTGCTGTCATGGGTGCTCCTGGCTGGCCTCGCTGAGGTCGGCCGGGGGCGCAAAGACAAAAATGGGAATGACTCCCTGAGTCAATCCCTCCTTTATGGTTTATCTAAAAATAGAGTCAGTCCTGCCTAGAATATGGGGCAAGTATACTAGAGAACCAGTGTATCAGAGAACCAGAGAGCACAGCCGCTCCATGTCAGATCCGGCAAAAATGATGAGCTGCATGCCATTCTGGGGGGTGCCCCTGCAACAACCCCACCCGTTGCTTCCCTGCTCCCACAACCTTCCTGGGCTACCGTGGCAGTGTCCCCCCATTTGTGTGATGAAGTAATAATGAGTGCAGGAATAAGAAACACTGAGTTTTTAGTGAGATAAAATGAGGGGGAGGCAGCCTCCAGGTGGTATGATAGTCCAGGCAGGACATTAAACAGTGTGGGGGAGAGGATCTCAGCATCCCACTGCTATGATAGTCCAGGCAGTACAGAATCTTTTCTTTAGACATAAAAGGCGGGGGGCTGATGGAACTCAGCCCCCAGTTGCTATGATGAGGACGGTTACCAGCCGTTCTGTACTATCTACCGGGAATGACTGGGAGTCATTCCTATTTTTACCCAGGTGCCCCTGGCTGACCTCACCTGAGGCCAGCCAGGAGCACTCACAGGATGATGAGGACAGCTATTAGTCCTTTTGTATGGTACCGTCTGCCACCGGGGAGGGGAGGGGAGAGGATGCTGCTATTCATTGCCGCAGCACCGCATCTACCAGCAGCATGCAATAGACATAGGGTGACATAAAAAAGTCAAGAAACAATTTTTTTCCCCTTTTCTTTCACGAGGGGTGGGGGGGGTAAATTGATGATATATACCCTGAAACACCCCAGACAATGTGTTTGACCCTACAGGCATTGGGAGCTCAGCCAAGAATGCAAATGCTTTTCAGAGACTGCAGGGACTGTGGGATAGCTGGAGTCCTCAGTACCCCCTCCCTCCCTCCATGAGCGTCCATTTGATTCTTTGGCTTTCCGTTACGCTTGTGACACAGCACTGTGCTGTGGCCTCTCTCTATCATAGCCTGGAGATTTTTTCAAATGCTTTCTCATTTCGTCTTCTGTAACGGAGCTGTGATAGAACAGATTTGTCTCCCCATACAGCGGTCAGATCCAGTATCTCCCGCAGGGTCCATGCTGGAGCTCTTTTTGGATTTGAGACTGCATCGCCATCCATGCTGATCAGAGCTCCATGCTGGGAAAACAGGAAATGAAATTCAAAAGTTCGTGGGGCTTTTCCTGTTTACCTGGCAAGTGCATCCGAGTTCAGATTGCTGTCCAGAGCAGTCACAATGGTGCACTGTGGGATACCGCCTGGAGGCCAATACCGTCGATTTGCGGCCACACTAACCCTAATTCGATATGATAATACCGATTTCAGCGCTACTCCTCTCGTCGGGGAGGAGTACAGAAACCGGTTTAAAGAGCCCTTTATATCGATATAAAGGGCCTCGTTGTGTGGATGGGTGCAGCGTTAAATCGGTTTAACGCTGCTAAAATCAGTTTAAAATGCATAGTGTAGACCAGGCCTGACACTTTGTCGATATAACTTTGCCGCAAAAAGCTCTATGCCTCTCATCAAGGTGGTTTTATTTTGTCGGCAAAGCAGGAGAGTTTTGTTGGCAGAAGAAACATTGTAGTGTGTACACCTCCACTGTTTTGTTGATGAAACCTGACTTCTGTCAACAAAACTGTGTAGTGTAGAGAAGACTGTTATTAATTTTGAAATCTTTATGTCCAAGGATAGTAACTGGTACTCTGTTCTCCTGATATACAGATCTTAGAAACAAAGGACGTTATAAAATGATATAATCATAATGAGATTTAAAGTTATTATAGGCAAAGCTGTAGTAACATGCTAAGTTCCTGGCAGTTTCATTTACCAGTGGAAAATCACATAACTACCAAGGATACACTGGGGAAAAATAAACACTCCTCAAAAAAAAAAATCTTCCCATTAACCTCACAAAAATTATTAAAAGTAAACTTTTCTTTTTGTGCAGGATGGGAAGGTAATGGGGTGTTCTGTTAATTACACTGGAGATTTTGTAAAGCCAGACAAAATGAAAATAAATATAACAAATGCCAATAATAAAAAAAGGGCCTTATCTGCTTTTACACAGAGGCAATGTGAAGGACTCTTGACTTGAGCGTAAATAAGGCCACTTTTAAACTACTAGAGTGTTGAAAAGGAGCCTTAGTGTAAATAAGCATCAGGAGCAACAGTGTTCCAGTGCATTAAAGGAGAAATTTTTCCCCCTCCCTACACAAAACCCAAAACACAGAGGCACTTGAATTGTCAGCCCCTGAGGGTGCTAATGGAGGAGTGTTTTCCTGCTATGGGCCTTCATTTTAGGAACTCACCTCTCCATCTGAAATATCCTGAATTACTTAACCAGAGCATGCTGCAAAGACCATGCTCAAACCTATACACTGTTGGTCATATTATATATTTATGTCTAATTTGTTCTCTACTATTACTCCTAGGTGCATTCCAGGATTAGCACTGTTTTCCAGGTCTCTACATCCAATGAGTATACATATTTTAGATATTTTTTCCCCTTAAGTTGGCTGTCTTTCATTTTTCAAGGCTGTATCTCATTTGTTTGCATCACAATTCTAATCTCTCCAGGTTTCCTTATTATATACATTGGTCCTCCCCAGTTTTTGCAACTGATCACAACTTAGTTTACTGCATTTTCTGGATCATTAAAGATATTTAATAAAGCCCCAGTTCAGGGAAATTTCCCTTTTCAGGACAGCACCTAAGCATTAGTTTAAGTTCCAGTGAAGTCAATGAGACTTAATCACCTGCTTAAAGGTATACATGTACTTATGTGCTTTCATTAATTAGGTTCTATGTCAGGTCCTAACACTGAGCAGTATGGCAGCCCACTAGACAACTCCTCACAATATGATCTACATCCAGTTATTATGTTTAGTTTGTTCTTTCAGCATTTTTTATTCACAGACAGTGTTCATTTCAAGCCAGTTTGAATTCTTTCTGCGTGTGATTTTGTTAGACTCTGTATCAAATGATTCACTAAACTACAAATATCTGTTTCCTGTTTTCCCTTCATCCAGTAAAACCCCAATCTCACAAAGATTTACTCATGTGCTTAATTTTACACATATCACTAGTTTCATTTACTTCACTGGGACAACGAATGCAAGCAAAGTTAAATACATGCATAAGCCATTGCAACATTGGGGCATAATTTTGTAATGGCAGTCATTTGCTTGGCAACATTTATTTTTATAAATCCATGCTGCTCTCCACTCATGGTCCCATTATCCTCTAAATATTTAGTAATAATTTCTCCCTTACTTTATGACCTATTATTTTACTAGAGGTGTAGATTAGATACTTTCCAGATGGCAACTACCAGGATCATTCTTCTCTCTTTTTTAAAACTTGTATTACATTTGGTTTTCTGCAGTCATCTGGCATCTGCAAAGTTTTCCAAGACCTTTAAATAATAATGGTATGTTTTACACACGTTAACTTTTTAACTCCCTTATTACTATAAAATGCATATCATCCTAGCTTGTTGCTAGATTCTGCCACCTGACTTACTATGAGTAGTGTCTTACTACAGAAATACAGTAGTACCCCTGTTTTATGTATTGGGGATCTGAGGAGTTCATAAGCTCCAAAAGTTCATAAAAGTGAAGATCTCAAAATTACAGTAGCTACAGTGCATGAGTTGCACTATGGTACACTGAATTGCTTTCTTCCTCTCCTTCAAACCACTGAAAAGTGATTTCCAATGCACATTGCAATGGGAAGGGATGTTGACTTGTTCTTCATCAACATCTCTTTTGTTATGTGATTTATTTTTTCTGTATCAAAAAATGGTTTGAAAAACTGGTTCTTAAAACTAGTTGTTCATAAAATCAAGGTTCTACTGGAGTCACATTGACCTCTGTCTGTCCCAAAATAAGCTATACATGTTCAGATATATTCAATTATTCTTTACTTGCCCTTTATCAATATCTCTTTATATCTGATCTTCCTTATTTTCTAGTTTTCCAAACTTCTCTATTTATTCTACTTGTTGAATGCTGATTTTTAATAGGAGTTCAGTATCTCAGCTATTTTAATCTGGGATAACCCAGCACAACTCTCATTTGCATGTAAAGTATGGTCAATGTGAATTGATCAAAACCAAATTAACAGCAATTGGTTCCAATATTTTCCCTGTTTACACATTAGCTTGCTACCTTTAACATATAGATATATTGAATTCAGCTTAGCAACCTGAGCATGAATGCTTTGGCCTTTAAAGAGAAACTTATCTGTAATTAAAATCATGCACAAGTTTTAGTGGGAGACTGTTTACTACTAGAAAGAAAGCTGATTTAAAAAATGAATAGATTTCAGCACAGTGGTTCCTGCACTTTAATTCCTAATTAAATCCCCTAAAATTATGGGAGGGTCGCTTTACCAAGAATCAGACCATATAAACATTCTATCTAGTTCTGGGTGGATTCTGAAAAAATAGAAAAAGACCCAAAACTTTATTGGATTCCTTCTTTAAAAAATACCATGGCAAACTGGTAAGTTAGCATAACTGTAGTCATTACAGTGGATTTTTTGCAAACATTATATAGTTGTTTCAATATGTACTTGCAAATATGGGGTGTAAATCATTTGGTACCATATTTAAACGACAAGTAATAAGGACTTTAAAATAAAAACCAAAGAACATATATGGTAGCTGCTATAAGGAAATGATTTATACTATGGTATACAGTGAATTTCTTATGATAATTTAGAATGGTAATTGCTATGGTTTCACTACACTGTTTAATTGCTGCAGTACATTGATATATATATATACACTAAGGAAGACACTGCAATAACTGTTGTGGTTATATAATAGTATTTGCATAATCTGTAGTGTAGTTTATTCCTATAGCAGATAACGTGGTATACTCGAGAATCAAATAGTTTCTCACCATATTGATTGCAATTAAGAACACAAATATGAATACAAAGATAAGGTTTTTCTCAAGGTCTACTTCACAGAACATTCACAAAATTAAAGGTTATGTCATTACTGTGCTTGTGCTTCTAGGAAAGTAATTATGAAAACAGAGCTGATGAGATTTCCCAGGGCAGAACTATAAAACCGATATCCGAATTCTTTTAAAAGAAGCTGCATTTTTAGGGCCAAATTTTGCTCACAGGTTCTGTCCAACTGCTATGAAGTCAAGGCATTCGCTTTGGTATAACTAAGAACAGGACTCATCCCACTGATATTAATTTATTAACATAGCTCTCAGCCACATCCCCTCCATTTGTGGTCTCATTAGCTATCACAACCTAATCTGGATGGGACCAGTCAATACTACATGGGAGATCTCTAAAGAAAACCTGTGGGAAGTGATTTTGGTAATTCACTAGGTTGCATTGTTCTTCCTCAGCCAGTGCTGAATAAAGCTGGTTGAAAAAATGGCTTTTGATTAAACTGACTTTTTTGCAGAAAGATTTCCATTTTAATTGAAAAAATTCAGGTTTGCATTAAAAAAAAAAACCCTGAAAAAAGCAGAGAGCCCTGATCTCAGCTAGGGCCTCTAGGCACTACTGTAATACAAATAACAACAACAGTGAAGTGACTCTCCCAAGAGCAGGTCATTGGCCGAGCTAGAAACAGAGTCCAGATCTCCTGACTCCCATTCCAATGCCTATCCACTAGGCCAAAGAAAAGAACATGGTAATATGGTGTGGTAAGAGCTCTTATCAGCATGGATTCAGAATAGAGCACATTCCTCATGAATAGTGATGCCACAGTGAATTATGCACTCATCACATATGTGTGCCAGAATGCGTAATACCCAGAATACACCATTAGATATTCTGTATATGCCAAATAAATTTCAGAAAAACTAGCCACACAGAATCCCAACTAGTCAACCATTGTCTTTCTAGTAACACCCTCGACTACAAAGGGAACCATAGATGCCCAACTCTGAAAAATCAAGCCATTTTTACCTTTCTGGCAAGCTGGAAGAAACTATAAAAGAGTGGAAGTGACATCATGACTTGGCCTCACTCCTCGACAACTCAACACCTGGAAAGAGGTCTGGAGGACAAAGACTTTGAACTGGTGAGGGTGGTCCCAGACTGAAAGGCAGTTCCAGTCTGTGTACTGAAGATCTGTAACCTGTTTGCACCATCAACCAGGATGAGACACTGCTCAATTTGAATCCTGTTTAGTTTACAGAACTCAGACTGCAAATTTACTTTTATTTCTTAGGTAACCAATTTTGATCTCAACACTTGCTACTTACAATCACTTAAAATCTAGCTTTCTGTAGTTAATAAATCTGTTTTATATTTTACCTAAAACAGTGTGTTTTGGTTGAAGTGCTTGGGAAAGCTAGGCTCAGTTTACAAAGGTTAGTGTGTATCTTAGAATCACAGAATATGAGGGTTGGAAGAGACTTCAAGAGGTCATATAGTCCAACCCCCTGCTCAAAGCAGGACCAATCCCCAACTAAATCATCCCAGCCAGGGCTTTGGCAAGCCTGACCTTAAAAACCTCTAAGGAAGGAGATTCCACCACCTCCCTAAGTAACCCATTCCAGTGCTTCACCACCCTCCTAGTGAAAAAGTTTTTCCTAATATCCAACCTAAACCTCCCACACTGCAACTTGAGACCATTACTCCTTGTTCTGTCATCTGGCACCACTGAGAACAGTCTAGATCCATCCTCTTTGGAACACCCTTTCAGGTAGTTCAAAGCAGCTATCAAATCCCGCCTCATTCTTCTCTTCTGCAGACTAAATAATCCCAGTTCCCTCAGCCTATCCTCATAAATCATTTGCTCCAGCCCTCTAATCATTTTTGTTGCCCTCCGCTGGACTCTTTCCAATTTTTCCACATCCTTCTTGTAGTGTGGGGCCCAAAACTGGACACAGTACTCCAGATGAGGCCTCACCAATGCTGAATAGAGGGGATTGATCACATCTCTCAATCTGCTGGCAATGCCCCTACTGATACAGCCCAAAATGATGTTAGCCTTCTTGGCAACAAGGGCACACTGTTGACTCATATCCAGCTTCTCGTCCACTGTAACCCCTAGGTCCTTCTCTGCAGAACTGCTGCCTAGCCACTCGGTCCCTAGTCTGTAGCGGTGCATGGGATTCTTCTGTCCTAAGTGCAGGACTCTGCACTTGTCCTTCTTAAACCTCATCAGATTTCTTTTGGCCCAATCCACTAATTTGTCTAGGTCCCTCTGTATCCTATCCCTGCCCTCCAGCATATCTATCACTTCTCCCAGTTTGGTGTCATCTGCAAACTTGCTTAGGGTGCAGTCCACACCATTGTCCAGATCATTTATGAAGATATTGAACAAAACTGGCCCCAGAACTGACCCTTGGGGTACTTTGCTTGGTACCAGTTGCCAACTAGACATGGAGCCATTGATCACTACCTGTTCAACCCGATGATCCAGCCAGTTTTCTATCCACCAGTTGTTGTAGGGGAGGGGAATATGGTGGTTTTAGCAGCTGAACAGGGAGCTGTGAGGGCATCTGACCTCTGAAGAGGGGTGGGAGGCAATTTGGGGTAAGCACATTCATTGGCTGTTGCTGCTAAAATGATCAGACGTGAAATTGCTGATAATGCTGACATTTAAACCATCGGCTTAGGCACATCTTTATATCATAAAACATACAAGCACAGTGATTATGCTATGTTGGGACATATAATTACATTAACCTATCTATCTATAGCCCATCTCTTTTTCTCTCTCACAATATAAAGATATTGAACAAAACCAGCCCCAAAACCAACCCTTGGGGCACTCCGCTTGATACCAGCTGCCAACTAGACATGGAGCCATTGATCACTACCTGTTGACTCTGAAGATATAGCCAGCTTTCTCTCCATTCATTCTGTCCATTCATCCAGCCCAAACTTGTTTTTGGCAAGAATACTGTGGGAGACTGTATCAGAAGCTTTGCTAAAGTCAGGGAATAACACATCCACCACTTTCCCCTCATCCACAGAGCCACATCAAGGGAGAGGCAGATTGGGTAATGAACTTACACTGGCCAGGCTTCTGACCAGGGCAAGACGGTACAGTTCTGGGGTGCGAGACAGGGATACTGGCGGTAAATGGCTGGAGCCTCTCTATTGTTGGTTCATGAGTGGCTGGGGAAAGCATTCATGTAATTTAGTTGGGTGTGTCCCTGCCTGTGGATGTCTGTAAGTGCAGTACCTGCCAAAGTTGTGTAGCTTGCCAGCAGCATCACAGAGTGAGAGAGATACCCCAAGTTGGTGGGATAGAGGGCTCAGCGGTCCAACAGTCCAGGTTGCATTGCAGGAACCCCATCACAAGTACCTAAATATGGATTTCATTGGCTAAATTTAGGCACTTTGTTTGAAAATTTGGATCTGAGTGCAAGTGTTACACACCTACATGAGAAGCACCGCTAAGTAAGTGAGCAGCTATAGGTTGTATTACTGGTGTCTTTTTGCTCTGGGAACAAAGTGAAAAATTTAGGAAATGCTTGTCGATGAAATGGCTCCTTCTCAGAGCTTTGTGGGGCATACATAAATCACAGGCATCACACAGTTTCCAGCAGTAGGTAAGGAGACAATTAAGCAGACCACTGTGAATAATATTTAAAAAAAACCAAATCCTTCTCTGTGAATATTTTCCCAAATAAAAGGAATGAGGAGTATGCTTTCTTAGGACTGATGGTATGCTGCTGTTTATCATTTATGCATATTCAGATAAATATCACATATCTGCAAACCTGAAGTTTCACAAATTTTACTTCAGATTGTCTGAAATTTTATACTCTGCCTTATTGATTTTTCTTTTGTTCAAAAGGTGTCAGTCATCCAATGAAGGAGCAGAAACAATACTATGGGATAAAGATGACCAATCACACACAATGAATACTAATTCGTCAAAGTAAATAACCTATAGGCTGAAAGGTATTTGGCAGATACTTAATACTAGCATTGAATCCCTGACTGAGAAGTCACTAAATTCAGACTGGGCAGTGTTTGAAATGAATAGTTCAGCCAGCTCTAATACTAAGACAAGATACTGCAGAAAGTTGTTAAGACAACTCACCATGAGAGTAACTCCTGCTTCAATTTGTAGACTTCTGTAGTTTCAAGAAACAATTGATGGCGGGGGCACTGGTGGATGATAAATATAGCAGGCAATTAGTGTGATTGGTTGTGATCATGACCTTTCACAAATGCGGCTTCTCTGTCATTTTCTAAAATATTGTTTTAGAGGGTAGTGACAGAGGCAAAAAACAAACAAACAAAACCCCAAATACCCAAGAAATGTCACCCTGTCTCCCTAGATGAGCCAGATTAAAAATTTGAAGAAAAACACCACTCGGATGAGAGAGATTCTTAGTTCTGAATATGTACCTGAAAAATTAGAATTAGATGTTGAGATTATTCAAGTAATCAAACCATGGGATTATTTTCACAATAGTTTACAGCATACTAGCTATATGCTGTAGACTTAGTGTTGAAGGAATGGCTTGTTAGAAAAGGGGACTGACGAATTTTCTACCTGCCATTGCTACTGACACAATCTCTAGGCTGCAAATCCCAGCTTGTGAGGTAAATTAATATTATTTTCCCCACTTTGCAGCTGGTTCAGTGGAGTCTCCAAGAACTTTTTAAATAAAATATAGGGACAATGTAATTTTTCTTATTTTTAAGATTAAACAAATTTTTTTTTTAATCAGCGGAACATTCTCCTGCAGCATTTGCAACCCAGATACTGTGGCAACAACTTGTGGATGAGCACTGGGAAATGAAACTGTCTTGATTACTCTATCGTGGACAGCACTACTGTCATCCCAGTCACTCAGGCCTATGACCTGCTTGACATCTTTGATCTGGCTCGTTCACTGAACCCACCTCTTCAAGCAACATCTAAAAATTGTCACTTTTTCTTCCACACCACCTCTAAACTCCAGCTCTTCCTCTCCATCCACTCAGCCAAAACTCTCCTCCAAGCCTTCATCATCTCACATCTTGACTACTGCAACCTCTTCTTTGCTGGTCTTGACCACTGCAACCTGTTCCTCTCCAATCTATTCAGACTTCTACTGCTGCTAAGATAATCTAGTCAGCCTGTCGCTCTGACCACATCAATCACCACCACCTCGAGTCCCTCCTTTGGCTCCCTCTTCATCAAAACACGAGATTCTTGTCTTTACCTCTCAGGCCCCTCATAAGTTAGCCCCACTCTACCTAGCTGATCTAGTAACCTATTGCCATATGACCTTTGCCTTTGCTCGCAGCCTTTACTGCCTACCAGTCTGCTTCTCTCAAACACAGCCATGCCTTCTCCCATATTTACCCATATGCAGGAGAAAAATACACCGAAGAAATTCCAAACAGCCACTATCTTACCTTCCTTCAAATCCTGGGTGTTTCTTATCCTCACAGCTGCAAAAATAACAAACAAACAAACAAAAAACCCCCACACAAATAAGGAGAAAATACATGAAGCTAAAAAATACCAAAAAAGGGAATGAATTCTGCATTGTTCACCCTTCTAAGTCTGTCTTTGGTGTGTAAGTTCATGCTATCTGTCGAGGCTGAGAGTTTCAAAGGGGTCAAAGGGACGGAGGCATCAATTCCCACTTGCATACAATGGGAAATGGATGCCTAATTCCCTAAGACCATGTCTCCATTAGGATCGCTTTGCTGTCATAGCAATACCGGCGTATATACTGGCAAAGCACTCAGTGTGGATGTAGTTTATATTGGCAAAACTGTGCTTCCACAGTATAGCTCATTCCACTGTCCCTAAAAGAAACAAGTTTTACCAGTGAAGTTTTGCCAGCATGACCACTGCCTGCTCGGCATGGCATTCTGTCCCCCTCTAGTGGTGGCTAGGCCAGCTAGATATTGATGAGCCTGCTACAACCTTTGCTAACAGAGAGGTGTCTTTTAGCTCAGGCAGTAGGGGCTCATGCATTAAACTCAAGAGGTCCCAGGTTTGATCTCCAGTGATGACAACCAGGTCGGCATTATACCAGTATAACTGCATCTAAACTAGGGGCTTCTGCTGGCTCAGCTAAGTCAGTCAGGGATCACACCTTTTCACATCACTGACCAACAAAACTATGGTGGCAGAAGTCTAGGGTAGACATAGCCTTGAAAATCCCAGACATAGGCTCCTGTAATTTACAATGTGCAGGCAGACTTCCATGGATCCACAGAGCTCCATGGATTTCAGTGAGGCTTCCTAGGAGAATAGCAGTCTGCCTGCATGTTGTAAGTTTGCTGGATCAGGGGCTTCACTTGTATTTTCATTGTGGTAGAGACCTGTGTTCCTACATGCCTGTACTCCCATGGCACTAGCAACACATAAATAATAATCATAATTATACAACGTCACCAAAAGTGGGTTAATCGCTCAGATGCCATGGTAATGGGAGCTAACATAGCCCAGAGGGAAACAGAAGCCAGGTCTATCCTGTAGTAATGTCAGTAAAAAAACAACAACAACAAAAAAAAACACATCAGCAAAATCCCTCTGCAGATACAGTTACACCAGCAAAAAAGTACTTTTGCTCGTATTGCTTATTTTATTGGGTGAACTGATACAAGCTATGCCAGAAAGAAGCACTCTTTTACTCTTTTAGGTGGAGTTCCCAATATATTATACCTATATAGCTCTACTGGCAATCCCTTCTAGTGTAGGCACAACTTATGTCTAGATATACCTGTATCAGTATATAAGCAAACTCTCTCTCTCTCTCTCTCTCTCTGGTCTAGCCTACACTAAAGACCAAGTGATCCTCTGCTGGAAAAGCACCGGCAGTGAAGCGTCTATTGTCACCAACTCAGTCAAGGTAATGGAGGATCTGACACACAGAACTAGTCACAGTGACTGCATCATTCCCAGGTTATAACTTGGAACACGAGACATTTAAAAACCTTTACAAACTGACATTTCCCAATGATAAGAGATTCTTCTTGTGGTATGAACACAGAGACCACATTAGAAGAACACTTTTAAAAAAAAAACCTCAGGTCTCAGATTGAAACTTTATTATATGTGTCTTTTTATAGGGAGTTATTTATCATTGTCTACCATTGTATTGTAAATTAGCTAATATGTTGTTACAACTCCAGCAGAGTCTTTTGTTTAAAGAGGTGAAACTGGATTTTGAAAACTAAATATTTCTAGTGCATTTCTGAGGGCAACCTATTTTATTGGACTTTAAATAGCAGTTATCTGCATACTCTAGACTCAGTCTATGATTGACAATAGTTGATGTTGCCATAGAATTCATTGTACAGGAGTAAATACCACAGCAATTCTTATTCCTGTGCATATTAAATGCACCAATAATATCATGTGACTCAGGGGGGAGAGATGGAAAATTAGAACAAAAATGTAAAATTAGGATTAAATAAGAAAAAGGGTAAAGACAGTTGGCAAGTTAGGCAGATGGGAAGAGTTGCCAGGAAATGGCAGTCATTGCTGAGATAGAACTGAATCTATGAAATTTGCCTACTTGCATCAAAAAAAGAATCACCTGAACCTCTTTGGAAGGATCACGAAATCAGGTTTTCCTGTGAGATTTCCAATACTTCCTATTCTGGCAGGACCACAGGTACAGAAATAATGTCTTGCAGTATTTTGGTGCATCTGCTCCTGGCCAAACCCAAAAAGTGCGCCAGTGAGTGAAAACATAATGTAAGAAAAAGTTAACTGCAAGTTTTTGAACTTCAAAAAGACTTGAGTTTGCTTCAATGCGTGTCCTGGGAAAAGGGTTAGGTTACATTGTATTTCCAGCAACCCATTCTTAGCAAAGACAATGGACTAAATTCTGCTCTCAGATACACTGCTGTGAATCTGGAGTAATGTTACTGACTCCTGGAGTCACTCCAGCATGACACTGATGTAAATGGGAACACAATTTTGCATATTGTGTATGCTGACTATGAAGTTCCACACCATTTGTACATACACAACTCTATAGCATTCCCTACTTAACCACAGTAAGTACTGCAAAATAACACTGGAGTATTCACTTGAATTCCGAATAGCTGCTTGGTTTTGTTGTCTGGGAACATTAATAGCAAAGGGTTTTTGCTTTTAGTTCACACAGATATTTGGGGAAATGGCCATTTGCCATAGAAATAACCATATGCTGATCACAAAGTTATTTTTACACACATGCAGGTATGCAGTATTCACAAGGGACATTCACACTCATCGTCAACAGATTAGGGAGCAGAAATAACGCCAGTGCAACTTAATTGGCCCATCACACAACACAAATAGCAAACACAGAATAAAGAACAGCAGAAAATGAAGTTGAAGTGAAGACAATGCAAGTGACCTAATAGGCTGCAGTATTTCTGTCCAAAGATATTGGTTAGATATTTACAAATAATTCAGTGAATAGACAAACAGTTAACTTTATCATAAAATTATGGCTACAAGTAGTTTGCCCTCCTCTAAACACTGCCATGATCTTGTGCATCTGTGTCTGAAAACAGACCATCCTGGTAAACCATCTCTCACATTTATGTTAGAATAAATAGCAACAATATGTTCTTTCATATTTATTCCATCATATTTTCCTGCCAGAGTAACTGCACTTGGAAAACTATACTAAACACCTCATCTCCCACTGAAATACAGCTACATCTGAAACAGACAGGTACTTAGCAGCACACAGATACATTACAAAAGAGTTTGGAAACAGAAAGCAGAGAGGAATCACCCAGACTGGAACAGCAGAGGGAATTTAGACAGGCACAATGTACTTACCCCAAAATTTTGCCAGAAACTCTGGTCCCTTCTACCCCTCCACCAGCACAAAAAGTTCTGAGAGTCCTTTAATAGTCAGAAGTCATTTTGCATCTCATCTGAGAAATTATAAATATTTGGATGCCACTAACAAGCTCACTAGAAGCATGTTCTAAGTGCCATTTAGGGGTGGAATATGGATTTCTCTCTCTCTTAGCACCTAACATTCTTTAATTTATCCTCATCTCACCTTCTATCAGGTAAGGAAATGCTATTTTCTCCATTTCACATCTCTATGTGACCTCCATAGATCTTACAAAGGCTTTTGACCTACTCGGCAAAAAGGGCCTTTTCCAACTGCTAGACAGACCTGGTTGCTCCCCAATTCTCCTCAGTCTGTTTCGATCTTTCCATGATGGCATGAAGTCTACAGCTCAGCATGACAGTGATCAATCTGAAAGCTTTGAAATTTGCAGTGTCGTCAAACAGGGATGTATTTTGGCACCAACACTCTTCGATATATTCCTCTCTCTGCTGCTTCATCATGCTTCCCATCTAGCACCAAAGGCGTACATCTCTATACAAGATCAGATGGAAAACTCTAATATTGTTTTTCCTCCTAAAGTGCAAATTCAAACACCTGCTGATAGAATCTCTTTTCAGCAATGATGCAGTGCTCGTCACAAACACTGAAGGGGAGCTCCAGCAACTTTGCAATAGCTTTCCTATAGTTTGTGATGAATTTGGACTAACCATCAGTCTAAAGAAGACCATGATTAAGGTTCAAGGTGCATTGACTGAACCAGAAATTTTAATAGCTAGCCCCTCCTTAGAAGTTGTGCACATGTTCTGCTATCCAGGACTATCTCTAGATGACTAGATGAATTCTTGCAGGAAATACAGGTAGTTACCACATTCAGCCAACTGACCAAGCACATGTGGGATAACAAATAACTAACACTGATCACCAAGAAACAGGTCTACCAGATACGTGTTCTGAGCCCACTGCTGGATCACCTACAACAGGCACAAGAGAAGGCTAAACACCTCCCACACCCACTGTCTTCACTGTATTTTAAATTTCAAATAAGAAACCAAAGTTCCTGACATTGAAGTAACTGAAAAAGCACAACTGCAAAATCTGATCACTGTTCTCAGACACAGACGTCTCTGTTGTGTAGGTCATCTGCACCAGATGGATGGACACATTCCAAAGGAAGTATCAGAGGGTAGCCGTGTAAGCCTGGATCTGTAAAAGCAGCAAAGTATCCTGTGGCACCTTATAGACTAACAGACGTTTTGGAGCATGAGCTTTCGTGGGTGAATACCCACTTCCTCAGATGCATGCAGTCTATAAGGTGCCACAGGATTCTTTGCTGCTATTCCAAAGGAAATTCATGGAAAACTTGTGGATCCTCCAAAGCCACTGGGCTGACCTACACTCAGGTTCAAAAACATTTGCAAGAGTGACTGTAACTTTCAGCATTCACACCACAAACTGGGAAGATGCAGGCCACATTGAGGACTGCTCTGCACCAGGGAGTCAAAGAGGCTGAAGAGAGGTAGATGAGAAAGAGGAAAGTGCAGCAGGCCTCAAGAACAAACAGTACACCAGGCTTATCCTCTAGCCCTGTGCCTTATGCCTTACGTTATCTGTGGCACTGACTGTCACTTGAAAATTGGATATTTTATCTACATGTAATGCTGCAGCATGACACATTAACTGAACTGCTTTGGTGCTTACACCATTTTCTTTGGAGATGGATGGCTGCCATTTCAGAGATGGGGCACTGAGTTACAGAAAGACTAAGTGACTTGTCCAAGGTCACACAAGAAGTCTGTGGCAGAGAACTGAATGCAGGTCTCTCAAGTCCTAGGCAAGCATGTAACAACCGAACCATCTTTCCTCTCTGGAATGAAAGTGAAAGGTGAGTTTTTGAATAATAGAAGGAGTCGATATCAAATATGAGGCTATTCACACTTCGGGGGATGGGGAATCAACAGTTCTTTTGTTTTAACCTTTGTTATGATCTTGAAGCTTAATCCAGCATTCTCAGTCTCCAAAAAGAAAAGAGTAAATTGATATGTCATACAGCTAACAAAATGAGAAGTGTTATCAAGTGAAGGCTGTGTAACTAGACCACACTCAGTACCCATCGTATTGTTCCCACCTATTACCAGAGCCTGAATATGTAAAATATGAACCATTCCACAATCTGCATGCTCATTTATATTACCTTTATGTGAAACTTAAGGAATAAAAAATGTTCCATTTCCCCTTCAAATGTAACACTGTATTAGACACCCCCAATAATTATCTTGGCTAGAATACACATAGGGCCATGTTCATTAAAGGAAAAATGGACATTTATCTATTTGGTCTTTGAACATAAAAATGAGACTAAAACTGAGTGAAACTTTTTGAATGGAACATGAAGCTTAATGAAGCTTCCTGGGGTTCACAATGAGCCCGTGACTCTGGGCAGGTTTGTCTAAAATGCTCCCATACTTCATGTGAACTTGAACTGTATTTCACATAAATCTACGCTAAAGCTTCACGGTTCCATTTAAAAAACATCATGGTTCTGCACAGTTTCAATCCAAATTTAGATACAAAGTGGGGGCATTGGGTGAATGCTGCTCTACGTTTCCAAAAAGCCAAGCTCAGCGCAAAACTCCAGGGACGTGCCTCACCTGAATGAAAATAAAAATGGTTGGGCATGGAATTTCCAAATGGGAAGCGAAGCCATTAGGTTTTGCACTCTCTAACAACGGTATCATGGAAATCTATATTTACTTTGTTATGGCCCCCTACCCACAATGACTTCAGTGATTCAAGACCAGGCCCTTGACTTCCTATCTGACTCTCTTGTTTCTCCACCAATACAATTTCTGTCCTCCACCACATTCACTAAACTCACCTATAATTTCCATATTGCTAAGTCTAAGGGTATGTCTACACTACAAAATTAGGTCGAATTTATAGAAGTCGATTTTTCAGAAATTGATTTTATACAGTCGATTATGCGTGTCCCCACTTAAGACCATTAACTCAGTGGAGTGCATCCACAGTACTGAGGTTAGTGTCGACTTCCGGAGCATTGCACTGTGATAACTATCCCACAGTTCCTGCCGCCCATTGGAATTCTGGGTTGAGATCCCAATGCCTGATGGGTCAAAAACATTGTCGCGGGTGGTTCTGGGTACATGTTGTCAGCCCTTCCATCCCTCCATGAAAGCAACAGCAAACAATCATTTCTTGCCTTTTTCCCTGGGTTACCCATGCAGACGCCATACCACAGAAAGCACGGAACCCGCTCAGCTCACCGTCACCATACATCTCCTTGCTGCTGGCAGACAAGGGACTGCATAGCTACACAGCAGCAGGTCATTGCCTTTTGGCAGCAGACGGTGCATTACAATTGGTAGCCATCATCATCATCTCCTGGGTGCTCTCTTAGCCAACCTCGGTGAGGTCGGTCAGGGGCACCTGGACATAAATGAGAGTGACTCCAGGTCACTCTCTTTCTAAGTTTCATCTCCTGGAGATTCAGTCCTGCCTGCAGTCGTATTGCACCATCTTCTGGCGAGCAGCCAGGAGACGACAATGGCTAGCAATCGTACTGCACCGTCTTCTTGCAAGCAGCCAGGAGATGATGATGGCTAGCAGTTGTACTGCATCATCTGCTGCCAGACTAAGATGCATAAGAGAGATGGAGTGGATCAAAACAAGAAAGAGATCAGATGTGTTTTGTATTAATTTGCTCCCCGCTCCCTCCCTCCATGAAACCAATATCCGACAACGTCCGACGTTTCGGTGAGGTCTGTCGGGGCACCTTGAAAACTTTAATGGCGATTCAGTCCTGCCTGGAATGTTGGGGGGAGTGATAGCTCAGTGGTTTGAGCATTGGTTTGCTAAACCCAGGGTTTTGAGTTCAGTCCTTGAGGGGGCCATTCTGTGTGACAGGTGTGTGTGTGTGCCTCCTTGATGCAACCCCCCCCCCTTTGTTGATTTTAATTCCCTGTAAACCATGTCATCAGTCGACACTGCTGCGGTTCCCTGTTATAGCCTCTGTCCTTCATGCCCTTGGAGATGTTTTCAGATGTTTGGGAATTTCATCTTTTAGAGCAGAGTTGTGATAGCACGGATTCATCTCCTCATACACCAATCAGATCCTGTACCTCCCATTCAGTCCATGCTGGAGTTCTTTTGCTATTCTGGGACTCCATCATGGTCACCTCTGCTGATGAGATTTACACTCACCTGCAGATTGTCACGCTGGCTAAACAGGAAATGAGATTCAAAAGTTTGCGGGCCTTTCCCTGTCTACCTGGACAGTGCATCTGAGTTGAAAGTGCTGTCCAGAGCAGTTACAATGGAGCACTCTGGGATAGCTCCCAGAGGTCAATACCATCGAATTGCATCCACACTACCCCAAATTCAACCCGGCAAGGTCAATTTCAGTGCTAATCCCCTCGTCAGGGGAGAAGTACAGAAATCAATTTTAAGAGCCCTTTAAGTTGAAAAAACAGCTTCGTCATGTGGACGGGTACAGGGTTAGATCGATGTAATGCTGCTAAATTTGACCTAAACTCATAGTGTAGACCAGGGCTAAGACTGCTTCTCTATTCTCATCCTTCTAGAACTAGCCATGGCTTCCAGCACAGCATATCACTCCTTTTCCAGGATTCTCTCTTTTTAGGTTTTCATAATATGGGGCTCAATATTGCTGATGACATCTTCCCTTCTCCCACTTTCTGTAGGATTCCTACAGAGTTCTTGCATTTCACCTCTCCTCTTTTTCTTCTACACCTCCTCCCTATAGGATGAACTCATCTGCTTCCATGTTATCAGCTACCATCTTTATCCTGATAATTCTCACATTAGGATGGCCAGGTGCCCAGTTTTCAACCAGAAACTCCAGTCGAAAAGGGGACTTGACAGTGTCTGGTCAGCTCTACCTACTGAACACGCAAAGTCCAGTTACTGAAAGCAGGGGAAGCGGGCAGGCACTGGGTCATCATCTGTGCTAGCCGCTACTCAGCCAGGGCCACCTCCTACCTGTGTCGGATGGCTGCAGCTCCCAGCCCCGGCTCCACGGGGGAGTCCCTCCTGACCCAGGAGTGGGGGCAAGAGGAGGAGAGGGGAAAAGCAGCAAGTGTCAAAGGATGAGGGGAAGAGGAGTGGACATGGGGCAGGATCTGTGGGGGAAGAGGTGGGGTGGGGTTTTAGAGGAAAGAGGCGGGGCAGAGGAAGTCCCGGCACTCCTGTTGGAGTGTCCAGTTTTTAAATATTACCAAGTTGGCAACCCTATCTCAGATATACCTCTCCAACATAGACTTCTACCCCTCTGCACTCTCCTAGGCCCGACTGCCTCCTTCAGCCAACCCAACCCAAACTCAACATAGTGAAAATTGAACATCTTGTCTTCCCTTCTTGCTTCTCTCCACTCTAGCTCCTCTCTGTCACTGTCTAGCTATTGATGAACAGTCCAGTATTTTTCCCATCACTTAAACACAAAACATACTGTCATTTTCAGCTCCTTTCTGCTACGGTCCCATATCCAGGCTGCTGACAACTCTAGTTAGTTTTTCCTTTCAAACATACCAATATGCAGGGGCAGCAGGTTTCTATCATTTTTTGGTGGTGTCCAGAATGGGTCCAAGTCCTGCCCCCCTCCCCACACACCTGCCTTGTAAGCCAATCTATATTTTTTTAAATAATGTAAAATGGACTGGAAAGAGTAAGTGTTTAACAGTTTCCCTATATTTCACAATGTCAGGGGCATCGGGGCGGGGAATGAGAGCTCTGGCTGAGGGTGAGGGCTCTGGGGTGTGGGAGGGGCTCAGGGCTAGGGAAGATGGTTGGGCTGAGGGAGGGAGGGTTATGGGGCAGGGCCAGGGGTGAGGCCCAAAGAGGAGGACTCCCCCCAACCCTCTCCCCACCGGCAACAGCGAGCTCCAGGGGAGGGGGCCCCTTTTGCCCCCCCCAACCTCAGGCAGTGCACACACCCCACACCACGGTCCCTGCACGTGCTCCTAGGGCCCCTCTTAGATCCAGGAAGCCCCCTCGCCTCCCCTGATGTGGGTGCCAGGGGTGGGGCTTGCCATCACGTGTGCGACTCCTTCCCTCCTCAGGCAGCAGCAGAGACACCATCTCATCCTGCTGCCGGCACCGCTGCCTTTTGTAAGTAGCAGTGACAGCAGCCGGCGACAGAGCACAGCACGGAGCCGCAGGGCAGCTGCCTGCTGCCCACGGCACAGGCAGGGACACTCTGGGGAAGGCACATGGGGGGCTGCAAGTGGGGCCAGGGGATGCTCCAGGGGAGGCACGCAGGGTGGCAGACGGGACTGGGGGAGAGACCTGGCCCTGAACATTCATGGAGCCAGGCCCCCGGGCCCTGAATATTGCTGGAGCACAGGCATCATGGGCCCATATGACTCACTAATATATGTGCCCTTTCTTCTCCAACTCTATTGCCAAAATACTTGTCCATACCCTGGTCATTTTGTGCCTTTTTGTCCTCCTTTCCTCTCATCTGATTCCCCTGTAGACCACTAAAAAAATGCTGCTCCTAAAATCCTCCATTTCACTCATTGATTGCTCTCTTTCACTCCCTCTTCAAATTTCTTCACTGGCTGCCATATCAAACTCAAGCTCTTTGTCCTTACCAATAGGGATGTACCCAACTACACTCCGATCTTTGCTTCAACACGGATTTATTTCTTCACAGCACCTTTTGCTATGCCCAAACAGGGATGCTAGCTACTTCTCTTCTTTCCTTATTTTATACCTTCTTCTATGCATGATTTTCTATGTGCAATGTCTCCTTCTTCAGCATGGAACACCTGCCTCTCTCTGAATGCAAACCCTTCCTTAAACCATTCATCTTCCCTGGAGCTTTTCAAGACTAGTAAACGACCAAAAACCAGTAAAAAATATCCACCCTTCCCCACCTCTGAGTTAAAGTTTTCCACTGGTTAACCTTGAGGTAATTAAGGTTTTCCAGTGTTATTTGTTTCAGAACTATCCTGTCTGCCTAAAGTGGTAGGGACTATTATAACCTTATTCCCAGATCTGGACCTTAGCGTCCAAAATATGGGGGTTAGCATGAAAACCTCCAAGCTTAGTCACCAGCTTGGACCTGGTACCTGCTGCCACCACCCAAAAAATTAGAGTGTTTTGGGGCACTCTGGTCCCACTGAAAAACCTTCCCTGGGGACCCCAAGACCCAAATCCCTTGAGTCTCACAACAAAGGGAAATAATCCTGATTCCCTTCCCCCCTCCAGGTGCTCCTGGAGGGATACACAGACACAAGCTCTGTGAAACTACGCAGAGTGATTCCCCCTCTCCGTTCCCAATCCTGGAACAAAAGCACTTTCCTCTTCACCCAGAGGAAATGCAAAATCAGGCTAGCAATCCAACACACAGCTCTCCCCTTGATTTCTTCCTCCCACCAATTCCCTGGTGAGTACAGACTTAATTTCCCTGAAGTAAAGAAAAACTCCAACAGGTCTTAAAAGAAAACTTTATATAAAAAAGTAAGAAAAAATACAAATAGTCTCTCTGTATTCAGATGACACAATACAGGGCAATTTCTTAAAAGAATATTGAATAAACAGCCTTATTCAAAAAGAATACAAATCAAAGCACTCCAGCACTTATATTCATGCAAATACCAAAGAAAAGAAACCATAGAACTTACTATCTGATCTCTTTGTCCTTACACTTAGAAACAGAAGACTAGAAAATAGAATTACTTCTCCAAAGCTCAGAGGAAGCAGGCAGACAGACAAAAGACTCAGACACACAATTCCCTCCACCCAAAGTTGAAAAAATCCGGTTTCCTGATTGGTTCTCTGGTCAGGTGTTTCAGGTGAAAGAGACATTAACCCTTAGCTATCTGTTTATGACACGCCCCCCAAATTGCAGACAGTGGGGAAGCTCACTGGCGGCAATTTCCTTCTAGAACTTGAAAATAAACAGATTAATACAACACATGCACCTTTACATATACTACTAAGTATATAACCAACAGACTTTTACATTTTAAGAACACTTTTTAACTACTGGATTCTGGGAAACTCTCACGGGAGAGTGCATCAGCAACTTTGTTAGAAGCTCCTGTGATGTGTTGAATTTCAAAATCAAAATCTTGGAGAGCTAAACTCCAACGAAGAAGTTTCTTGTTGTTCCCCTTGGCAGTATGAAGCCACTTTAGTGCAGCATGGTCAGTTTGTAGTTGGAACCGCCGTCCCCAAACATATGGGCGTAGCTTTTCCAGGGCGTACACAATGGCATAGCATTCCTTTTCACTGACTGACCAGTGACTTTCCCTCTCAGACAGTTTCTTGCTGAGGAACACGACAGGATGGAAGTTGTGATTTGTTGCTTCCTGCATGAGCACTGCTCCTATACCACGCTCAGATGCATCTGTGGTTACTAGGAATGGCATGTCAAAATCCGGGGCCCTGAGTACAGGGTCAGACATGAGTGTTGCCTTAAGTTGGGTAAAGGCCGTTTGACACTCATCAGTCCACTTAACTGCATTTGGCTGGGTCTTTTTGGTCAGGTCGGTCAATGGGGCAGCGATTTGGCTGTAGTGTGGTACAAATCGCCTGTAGTATCCGGCCAAGCCTAAGAAGGATTGGACCTGTTTCTTTGACCTTGGGACAGGCCACTTTTGGATAGCATCCACTTTGGCCTGTAGGGGGTTTATGGTTCCTCGACCCACCTGGTGCCCCAGGTAAGTCACTCTGTTTTGGCCTATTTGACACTTTTTGGCCTTAACAGTTAGTCCTGCCTGCCTGATGCGCTCAAAGACCTTTTCCAGGTGTAGTAGGTGTTCGGGCCAGGAGTCTGAAAAAATGGCCACATCATCGAGGTAGGCAACTGCAAATTCTCCCAGTCCAGCTAGTAGACCGTCTACCAGCCTCTGGAAGGTGGCGGGTGCATTTCGAAGGCCGAAAGGAAGGACATTGAATTCATACACCCCCGCATGGGTGACGAATGCTGACCTCTCCTTGGCAGGTTCATCTAGCGGTACTTGCCAGTACCCCTTGGTTAAGTCTATGGTAGAGATGAACTGGGCACGTCCCAACTTTTCCAATAGCTCATCAGTGCGTGGCATTGGATAGTTGTCCGGACGAGTTACCGCATTTAGCTTACGGTAGTCCACGCAAAAGCGTATTTCCCCATCTGGTTTGGGTACCAGAACCACTGGAGATGCCCATGCACTGGTAGATGAGCGGATTATACCCATCTGTAGCATGTTCTGGATCTCCCGTTCTATAGCAGCTTGGGCATGAGGAGACACCCGGTAGGGTGGGGTTCTGATTGGGTGAGCATTACCTGTATCAATGGAGTGGTATGCCCGTTCAGTCCGTCCTGGGGTGGCTGAGAACAATGGGGCGAAGCTAGTGCACAGCTCCTTGATTTGTTGCCGCTGCAGACGTTCCAGGGTGGTTGAGAGGTTCACCTCTTCCACGCCACTGTCTTTTTTTCCGTCGTAGTAGACACCGTCAGGCCACTCAGCATCATCTCCCTGGACTGTAAACTGACAAACCTGTAAGTCTCTGGAATAGAAAGGCTTGAGAGAATTAACATGGTACACTTTAGGCTTTAGTGAGGAATTGGGAAATGCTATGAGGTAGTTTACAGTTCCCAGGCGCTCTTGGACCGTGAATGGCCCTTCCCATGATGCTTCCATCTTATGGGCCTGTTGCGCCTTCAAGACCATAACCTGGTCTCCTACCTTGAAGGAACGTTCTCTGGCATGTCTGTCATACCAGGCCTTTTGCTCTTCTTGAGCATCCTTTAGGTTTTCTCTAGCAAGGGCTAAAGAGTGTCGGAGGGTGCTTTGTAGGTTGCTTACAAAGTCCAGAATGTTAGTTCCTGGAGAAGGCGTAAACCCCTCCCATTGCTGCTTCACCAACTGTAATGGCCCCTTAACCTTGTGACCATACACAAGTTCAAATGGTGAAAACCCTAAACTGGGATGTGGTACAGCCCTGTAGGCAAACAGCAACTGCTGCAACACTAGATCCCAAGTATTGGAGAATTCGTTGATGAATTTTCGTATCATGGCCCCCAAAGTTCCATTGAACCTTTCCACCAGGCCATTGGTTTGATGGTGGTACGGGGTGGCAACCAAGTGATTCACCCCATGAGTTTCCCACAGTTTTTCCATGGTCCCTGCCAGGAAATTAGACCCTGAATCTGTAAGGATGTCGGAGGGCCAACCTACCCTGGCAAAGATGTCTGTTAGGGCCAGGCACACAGTGTTAGCCCTGGTGTTGCCTAGAGCTACTGCTTCTGGCCATCGGGTAGCAAAGTCCACTAAAGTCAGTACATACTGCTTTCTTCTGGGCGTCTTTTTTGGGAAAGGGCCCAGAATATCCACAGCTACTCGCTGAAATGGGACCTCAATTATGGGGAGTGGCTGGAGAGGGGCCTTGACCTGGTCTTGAGGCTTACCCACTCTTTGGCATACCTCACAAGACCGGACATACTTGGCAACATCCTTGCCCATCCCCTCCCAGTGGAAGGACTTCCCCAACCGGTCCTTGGTTCTGTTCACCCCAGCATGCCCACTGGGATGATCATGGGCTAAGCTTAAGAGCTTCCCCCGGTACTTAGTGGGAACCACCAACTGTTTTTGCGGCTGCCATTCTTCCCGGTGTCCACCAGAAAGAATTTCCTTGTATAAAAGTCCTTGGTCTATAACAAACCGGGATCGATTAGAAGAGCTGAGAGGCGGTGGGGTGCTCCGTGCCGCCGCCCAAGCTTTCTGAAGGCTGTCATCTGCTTCCTGCTCAGCCTGGAACTGTTCCCTTGAGGCTGGGGTCACCAGTTCTTCCTCAGGCTGTGGACTTGGGCTTGGTCCCTCTGGAAGCGATGTAGGTGATGGGGTTGTTTCCGTTGCTGGTGAACCGCTCTCCGCTGGTGCACCTGAGGGTATTTCAGGCTCTGGCTGAGCCTTTTGGGTATGGCTGTCTTTTGCTTCTGCCAGTTCTGGCTCGCTGGCGCCCTCTGGCGTTGAGTTTGAAGATGTGGTTGCACTTGCTGGTGCTGGTTGCTGTTCCAGTTCCGGGCCTGGGACTGGAGATGCTGTGGCTGTTTCAGTGGTAGGCATGGAATCCGGGTCCACTACCTCTGTCTGGGTCTCTGGTAACACAGACGGGGCTTCTGTGGACGGCTCAGGAACAGGAATGGGTCTGGAAGCTTGCCTGGTTTGGCTACGTGTAACCATTCCCACTCTCTTGGCCCGCCTCACCTGGTTGGCCAAGTCTTCCCCTAGTAGCATGGGGATAGGTAATTGTCATAGACTGCAAAAGTCCACATTCCTGACCAGCCTTTGTACTGGACAGGCAGTTGAGCTGTAGGCAAGTCTACAGCTTGTGACATGAAGGGGTAAATTGTAACTTTGGCCTTTGGGTTGATGAATTTGGGGTCAATGAAGGATTGGTGGATAGCTGACACTTGTGCCCCCGTGTCTCTCCACGCAGTAACCTTCTTTCCGCCCACTCTCAAATTTTCCCTTCGCTCCAAGGGTATTTGAGAGGCATCTGGGCCTGGGGATCTTTGGTGTGATGGTGGTGTAATGAATTGCACTCGCATGGTGTTCTTGGGACAGTTGGCCTTGATATGTCCCAGTTCATTACACTTAAAGCATCTTCCATCTGATGGGTCACTGGGCCGAGGTGAGTTACTGGAGACTGGTGAGGTTGAAGGGTAGGATATCTGTGGCTTTACTTGGGTGGTATGTGGGGTCTTTGGCTGTCCTCGGTTGTAGGGTTTATGGTCTGTGTGCCCCCTGTGGTAATCGTTCCCCTTGACAGTAGCTTTCTTGCTTTCTGCCAGTTCCATCCATTTGGCTCCAATCTCCCCCGCCTCAGCGATATTTTTGGGATTTCTATCTTGTATGTACCATGTGATGTCTTCAGGAACACCATCCAAGAACTGCTCCATTTGTATGAGGAGGTTCAGTTCTTCCAAGGTTTGAATGTTGTTTCCTGTTAACCAGGCCTCATAGTTTTTTGCAATGTAGTAGGCGTGTTTGGGAAATGACACCTCTGGTTTCCACTTTTGGGTTCTGAAGCGCCGACGGGCATGATCTGGGGTTATCCCCATCCTGTATCTGGCCTTGGTTTGAAAAAGTTTATAGTCATTCATTTGCGGCTTAGGCATTTCAGCTGCCACCTCTGCTAAAGGTCCACTGAGCTGTGGCCTTAATTCTACCATGTACTGGTCTTCGGGGATGCTGTACCCAAGACAGGCTCTTTCAAAATTTTCCAAGAAGGCCTCGGTGTCATCACCTGCTTTGTAGGTGGGAAATTTCCTGTGCTGTGGAGCAATACTTGGCGCCGGGTTGTTAGGGTTGGCTGGCACATGCAGCCCAGCTTTTGCCATCTCCAGTTCATGTTTTCTCTGTTTTTCCTTCTCTTCATTCTCTTTTTGTTGTTTTTCCATTTCTTTTTGTTGTTTTTCCATTTCTTTTTGGTGCTTTTCCATTTCTTTTTGGTGCTTTTCCATTTCTCGGCGGTGGGCCACCTCTTCTTCTTCTAGTTTTCTTTTGTGTGCTGCCTCTTGGGCTGCCTGTTCTCTTTGGAAGGCTGCCAGTTTGATGCTTTCTTCCTTTTCTTTTATCTCCATCTCTTTTTGTTTTATTTCCAGTTGTCGCCTGTGTTCAGCTTCTTTTAATTGGTCTTCGGCCTCCATTTTTGTCCTGGTAGACATGGTTCCTGTTTTCTTGTGTTGGGGTGCCCTCCGGTGTTTCTCTTTTGAACTGCAGGCTCTGTTGCCTCCTGAAGTCTGCCTAGCAACAGTGCTTTTTTCCCTTTCTCTCTCCAGCTAATGTTCAATGAAGGGAAACCAGAAAAACCACTTTATTTGCATGCATATAAGTGCTGGTACTTGCCTCCTAATGGGAGGGCTATTGCATGACAAAAGACCCTCATCAGTCTTCTCGCTTAACACGCAAACCACAAACTGCTAGAGAGAGCAGAAAAAAAAAATTCTCTCTGGTTCCCTTTTAAAACCAAACTGTTTCTCTCTGCTAAAAAGCCCTTAGCAGAGAAAAGAAAAATATAATATTCCTACTGGCTTCTGGATTCTGTCTATATCCCGCCGCTGCCACTCATGTTATAACCTTATTCCCAGATCTGTACCTTAGCGTCCAAAATATGGGGGTTAGCATGAAAACCTCCAAGCTTAGTCACCAGCTTGGACCTGGTACCTGCTGCCACCACCCAAAAAATTAGAGTGTTTTGGGGCACTCTGGTCCCACTGAAAAACCTTCCCTGGGGACCCCAAGACCCAAATCCCTTGAGTCTCACAACAAAGGGAAATAATCCTGATTCCCTTCCCCCCTGGGGATACACAGACACAAGCTCTGTGAAACTACGCAGAGTGATTCCCCCTCTCCGTTCCCAATCCTGGAACAAAAGCACTTTCCTCTTCACCCAGAGGAAATGCAAAATCAGGCTAGCAATCCAACACACAGCTCTCCCCTTGATTTCTTCCTCCCACCAATTCCCTGGTGAGTACAGACTTAATTTCCCTGAAGTAAAGAAAAACTCCAACAGGTCTTAAAAGAAAACTTTATATAAAAAAGTAAGAAAAAATACAAATAGTCTCTCTGTATTCAGATGACACAATACAGGGCAATTTCTTAAAAGAATATTGAATAAACAGCCTTATTCAAAAAGAATACAAATCAAAGCACTCCAGCACTTATATTCATGCAAATACCAAAGAAAAGAAACCATAGAACTTACTATCTGATCTCTTTGTCCTTACACTTAGAAACAGAAGACTAGAAAATAGAATTACTTCTCCAAAGCTCAGAGGAAGCAGGCAGACAGACAAAAGACTCAGACACACAATTCCCTCCACCCAAAGTTGAAAAAATCCGGTTTCCTGATTGGTTCTCTGGTCAGGTGTTTCAGGTGAAAGAGACATTAACCCTTAGCTATCTGTTTATGACAGGGACCGTGTCTTCCTCACTTTTCAGTACTGAGCACACAAATCACAAAGATGTTTCTAGGTTCAAATCCCAGTGATTTGCTTTCTTTTGTTTCAATCCACATTGCTCTGCATCTCATGAGTTGCATTTCAATTCGAATACTTCAGATCAACCCAAAAATTGAAAGCAAAACTCACTGGAGTCTGTTAATCTGTTTTTTTATTATGAACACAGGAAATTACCGTTTGCAAGACTGGACTATACAGTGGTCTGTCTAGTCCAGTATTCTGTTGCTGACACTAACTAGTACCAGCTGTTTCAGTGAAAAGAACAATAAACCCCGCAAGAGGTAGCTGTCTGCTAACATGCCCCCAAGGAACATCTCTTCTAACCCCCATTGGTTTGAGGTTGGTTTATGCCATGAAAAAATGGCAGCCAGAATCCCTTCCAAAACTCTGGATTCTTTAGAATCCTCTTATCACGGTGGATATTGTTGTTACCCATATAAATATTCAATTCTTAGCCTCAGTCAATGAGTTCCACAGGCTAATTGTGTGTGCTGTGTGAAAAAGCATTCTCTTATCAGTTTTAAATTTGCTGCCTTTCCAATCTCAAGTATCCGTGGCACCTTGAGCTTTTATTGAGGCCTGTAGGTATTACAACAATACAATTAAATATAATGATGTTTCTTTTGTTTTATAACGTTACTGGGCAAAAGCCTTCCACTTTCCATGGTTCAATATGAAGCCATAAATCAGGCTATCTTGTTAATTGGCCCAGGTCCGTGAATGTTAGCAAAGCTTTTGAAAAACCTGAAAGGTCATTTCCGTAAAGTTTCACATAGCTCTGCCTATGACACCCACAGCTGATTAGTACATTGAGAAACAACAGATCTCTTACTTCTGCTGAAAGTAAAAGTGCCCGGAACAGTTCTTTGCAGAAAAATCACCAATCCTCTAAAAACAAAACACACACAGCACTAAATTAAACTTTGTCATTAAATGATATTGACAAGTCTGTAACTATGATCAATTTTTAAAGTTGGCACCAAGAATCTCCCTCTTGTTCCCTTTGTTTATTGCCAGCTGTTACATATGTTCCTGCTCACAACTGCAATCTCATTAGAGCCAGAAGTCCCCTGATTTGAGGAGAATCTTTACAGTATTTAGATAATTTATTCTGAGTAGTGATCTGGCTGACACTGGATGCAGTGAGAAGTGAGAATGTGCAAAGGTAGCCCCTCTGAAACATTTCAAGTAGCCTTTTAAGAAGCTATCCAACAAGGAAGATTAAACATTAGCTGATTACCGACAAGTAATTAACAATGTCAATGAAACACAGAAACTGAATTAATAATAATTATATCATCAACATGATGATCATCTTGTAGAGAATCCCAGGGAAGAGGAGAGGTTAATTACTCATTGCTAGCAGAACAGTACCAAGTCGACCGCAACCATGCCTCTGGATGGTGTTAACTGCCAGCCAGATAATTAATTAACATCATAATTGTAATGCAGGCAGCATGAAAATATTGAAATATTACACCATTTCCATTCTATTACCTATCCAAGACATTCTATAACTTAGAGCTGGAAGTACAAAGCTCTTTGGGGGCCTGATTTCTCTTTGGTGTAGCTCTGATTTTACCTTCACGTTCTAACAGTGTGCTATACCAATTTCTATACTCTACTGGCCTGAGCAAAGGAGAGGGAGCTGGGAATTCATGGGTTTTAACCCCAATTTAATCCCATGCATAATGTCTGTACTGTTTACTCATTCAGTAACTACACTACCAGCTGGCATTTCACTCATTACTTTGTCAAGCACTTTGGGATGCAGTGATTATGATAGCACCATACTTTCCATTCTGTTTTGCATCAGGCCTTGTTCTAGCACACATCTGATATGCCCCTGGACAACAGACAAACCGACAGTACAAAACATACGTACTGAGCAATAGTAACAAATACAGTAGAATCTCAGAGTTATGAACACCAGCATTATGAACTGATCAGTCAACCCCACGCCTCATTTAGAGCCACAAGTGCACAATCAGGCAGTAGCAGAGACCACCCCCCCAAAAAAGGCAAATACTGTACAGGACTGTGTTAAACGTAAACTACTAAAAAATAAAGGGAAAGCAGCATTTTTCTTCTGCATAATAAAGTTTCGAGGCTGTATTAAATCAACTTCCAAAAGTTTACAACTGAACAATCATAATGTTTTGTTCAGAGTTACAAACAACCTCCATTCTTGATCCATTTGTAACGCTGACATTCTACTGTAGTGGTTCTGATTCTGATCTCATTTACACCATTGTAAAGCAGGAGTAACCCTACTGAATCCTTTGGAGTTACTCCAGTGTATAAGGAGTGTACAGTAAAACAGAATTGGGTCCCTTACAATTTGTGCAGCCACTTGACACATTTGTATAACAACTGGGTTCCAATTTGGCTATTCTTACATAGAGTACTCACACATACGAGTTAGTGAGACTCCTCAGATTTATAAGCCGTCAGTGAGAGTAAAAAATACAGAATCAGGCCCATCAATGCCCTTTCTATCATTTCTGGTGGTCCAGCTTCTTCTTATTTCACTGCCATTTAGTATGAATAATTATCATCGTCACTGATTACTATTCTTTTAGTTCTGTAGCACCCAAAGACTCCACTCTGGAGATTGGGGACCCATTGTGCTTTGTGTTACTTACTAGCTAAGGAAGTTATTTCAGTACAAGGAACACAAAGAGATGTTGTATTTTATGGCAAAACATAGCCAGGAAAAATAAAAATAAAAATGAGGAATTGCAACCCTGAATGTTGCCTCCTATGCCGAGATAATCATAACAAAGATGAAGTTTCATGTTCAAAAACATTTTATAGACACTAACTATTTAAACCTCAAAACAACCGTGTGAGGTCAATATCTATCATTCCACATGATAAAGAAGAAAGTGAAGCAGCAGATGGCTAAGGGCTTGTCTACACAAAATAGTTTCACCAGCAAAAGTTCTGCTAGCCTACTGCTACCAATGTATCTATTTCAGCAGAGACCTGAAACACTTTTGGTTGCATTTGGCAGTGCAGTGTGTCCCCTCAGCAGCAGGTTGTATTAGCAAAAGATGTGTAACACCGTGGGTAGGCATCCACATGACCCCTTCACCAATATACAGCATGCTATCTTGTGGGAAACGTCTGCAGTGTATTGTGGAATGACAGCTCTGCTCACAGAGAATTATCCAAAATTCCCACAATTCTATTTCAGACTATAATCCACACTCTCTCTCATTTCATTTTTTAAAATTCCCACAGTTCCCTCTGGTATATCCCATAGTCTACTCTTCTCTTTTTGTTCCAATAGTTAATTACTCTGACTGCTAAAATTTTGCACCCTATTTCCAGTCTGAATCTGTTTATCTGTTACACTAAAGAACCCGTTAGGAAATATTTATTTTTATGTAGGAACTTATAGATTGTGATCAAGTCACCCCTTAGCTTTCTCTGTGTTAAGATAAATAGATTGAGCTCCTTGGGTCTATCCCTATATGGCATGTTTTCTAATTCTTTAATAACTCCTGTGGCCCCTCACTGAACCCTCTCCAATTTATCAGCATCCTTCTTCGATTATGGACATCAGAACTGGAGTCGGTATTCCAGCAGCAGATGCAGCCTAGGATCACATTAGCCCTTTTGATCACAGTGTCATACTGGGAACGTGTGTTCAGCTGATTATCCACCCTGACCTCAAATCTTTTTCAGAGTTGCTGCTTCCCAGGATAAAGTCCCCATCTTGTTGGTAAGACCTACATTCTTTGTTCCCAGATGTATATATTTACATTTAGCCCCATTTAGCTTACCAAGCAATCTAGATCTTTCTGTATTAGTGACCTGTCCTCTTCATTATTTACCACTCCCCCAACACACACACCTCCTATCTTTGTCTTTTCTGCAAATTTTGTCAGTAATGATATTATGTTCTCTTCCAGGTCATTGATAAAAATATAGAGCCAACCCAGCGAGACACCACTAGAAACACACATGCTCCCCATTTACAATTACACCTGTAAACAGGAAGAGGTACTTCTCCACGGTTGTGCTAGCACTGGAGGATCACTATGGGCATTTTACTGACATTAATGTTGACTGGTCAAGAAAGGACCATGATACTCACATCTTTGGGAATACGGGACTTTCTGACAAGATGCAGACAGAGACATTCTTCTCAGATCGGCATATTCATATTAGCAGGGTTGCCTTGTCAGTTGTGATTCTGAGGGTTCCAGCTTATCCTTTGCTTCACTGGCCCCTGAAGCTGCACAGCAGACATCTGGACAGCAGCCACAAAAGATTTCCTATCAGCAGAGCAGGGACAGGATGATCATGGAGTGTGCTTTTGGAAGACTGAAGGGTTGGGAAGATGTTGCACGACCAGACTGGATCTCAGTGAGCAAAATAGTTCTGTAGTTACTGCTGTGTGTTGTGAGGCCAAGCGGGAAAATGGTACCTTCACATGGAAGATAGGGGTGGAGAGGCTACCTGGTGATTTTGTCTGACTCAAGGCCTGTAACTAGAGTCTATTAAAGTGCTGTGCAGCTGAGGGAAGCCCTAAGAGCACACTTTGACACAGCTGGACAGTGTGTGATTTTGTGCCATTGCACATACAGTGCTAGCAGTTTATGTACATTTTTTTTAATGCAGGAAGTGCTGGTGTCTAGCAGAGGTGTGGAGCATGTGGCCCTGGTCTTGAGAAGAAGGAACTGTTGTCCATGCAGTGTAACAGCCGTGGAGGGTTTGTTGTTCAGGTGCTTTGCTCCATAATATGTTTGAGCATCTGTGTTTGTTGTCTGAGAAACTGCATGAAATTTGATGCACCTCTTGGTCCTTTTGTGTTTCCTCAGGCTCTTGGTCCTTCTCTGTCCATCAGCATACAGCCCTCCATTTGTGGGTCCCATGAGCTCTGGATTTGGCAATCTTGATCAGTTCTGCGAACAGGTCTTTCCTGGTGTGTTTTTTCCCCTCCTTATCATGCTGAATATTTGAGCAGGTGCAGAAGGGACAGCCCTCAAGGATATCCAAGGCACTGATAAATAACCAGACAGAACCACTGGTCAATTTTTAGGCATCAGCAGACATCAGAAGAACAACAGGACTCTCTAAATATATTCCCATGTAGAGCTGCACAATATTGTGTACAGGGCTCAACCATCACTAGCACTTGCTGACCATGTAACTGCACACAGCATGATGAGAACACGAGGGCACCTTCAAACACTCTAGCTGTGAGAGGCAGGAGGCCAGGTGCAGGGGTCTGGGTAATTTTAAGGATAGTATAGTGAAGGCTGCAAAACTTATCACAGGCACTGATATAACACTTGGTGGTATCAGAAGCCCACAGAAAGGCAGTTGCTTGAAAGAGCTTGCAGTCAGCCATGGCCATATGCTGCCAGCCACTTCACTTATATGATCCCCTTAGAAGTCCTTGCAGAGTGTCATGAGAAGGTTTCTTACTATGGGGCAGAGACAAGGCTGCTGTCCCTAGCAACATCTGGGCAAAAATCAAACACTACCTGCTAACAAAATTCAGCAAAACTTGTCAAACGACTAAAAAGTTGTTTGATCCCAAGATAAACCCCCAACTCTGCTTGCAGTCGAGACCCAACGTCTTCACTGACAGTTATGTGAATCTGTCCATGCCAGGAGCCCCTGAAGTTAAACACACAGTTTCTACCTCCTTCTTGAATCTACCCATAGCACGAAAGTAACCTATTTGGACTTAAAACACATACATAATATGTTTTGGGCTTGAAAATGAAAGTTGGGTATTGAGGACCTGAAAAGCTGCATCCACGCAGTTTATACAATGCATTTGCTGCAAAATCATGGTCATCCAAGTCTCAGTTACTGCTTTGCTTTCAAATGTTCTTTTCAGTTAACAGGGATGTTGCAATGTATTTCATTTTTGTTTGAAATGTCTCTGAGCATACACGGAATGCTCTGGTACTAGTGTGCATGTAGCTTACAGTCACTGGAATTATATGTTTTGCTATTTGCAATGCATTGAATTTAATCTGGTTATGATACTTATACAAGTATGTACTTCAAATGCACCAGTGGCATCTAGGAATGTTTCTTGGCTGCTTTGTCTTGGATGTTTTTAATGTTGGTTTTGTCAAGTGCTGTCAGTGCATGCTCTTTAAATAGACAGACTACTTTAAAACAAAAACCGTTTGTCCGCTGGCCACATATGGTCAACCATCATTTTGAGAGTGGTAGGGGGAAAGCAGAAGGGAAGGTGAAGTCGAGGGGAAGTTTAAGAGGCCATGGAGAACCTAACAAAAACCACGTAGCCATGGAAGGAATAAATTACACCTACCTGAGTCCCCTTCCTCAGTGGGTATTGCTAGGTCTCAAACAGCTCCTGGCTCTTATGTGGCCCTGCATCCCTCATGTCCTCCCTTCTCAGTGAGCTTCTCCTCAGTTTGGGGAGAGTCCTCCTCTGGAGCTCACAAGTGTCCACTTTCACTGCTGGTGGGATCCCCCCCTATGTATAGCATCAAGCTCCACATAATAACAGCAGCTCTGGGGGGCAGCACCAGATTTTTGTCACCCTCCTTTGCCTTTTGTTAACATGGTCATCGCTCTTCCCCCTTTGCCCAGCATTGGCAATATCAGAATAAAATGCTTAATTCCTGTCACAATTCCACACCCGGGTTTCTCCTCACAGGCGGAAGAAATCCAGGACTTCTTTCCTAGACCATGCAGATCAGGAGTTTTAGGTGGAGTTTTCCCTGGAGCCATACCTGTGAAGTTACAGAGATGAGGGAGCCGGGAGAGGCATTTCCAAAACACTCTGGAGATTTTAAGGTGGGAAAAGGGCAGGCTTCCAGTCACTAAACTGACCTTGCACCCCCATGGGCAACAGAGTTCAGAGTGGTCACTGCCATGGGAACAGTGGCATTCTAAGCGTGATACCGGAGGACTCCTTGTACCAGTACAGGTACTTCTGCATACACACAGACATTGTACCAGTAGAACAGTACCAGTAGAGGGCTTCTGTTAGTCAGGGGTCTAGTCTAAATTCACCAGCAGAAGTCAGGGTTTTGCAAGCAGGACTCAAAGCTACATGTAGACACATGCCAGGCTGTGCCAACAGAAGGCAAGTTTTGCTCTAAAAGTTTGTAGTGTAGACCAGGTCTAAGTGACTTGACCACAGAGTGAGGGTTCAATCTAGAACTCAGTAGCTTCTGGTGCCTCCCAGTCATGTGCTCATACCACTAGATCATCTCTCTCTTACTAGTGTAAGACTGAAATAACTGATAGTCCCCCACAGCTGCCTAAAGTTATCCATAATAGTCTTCACAACAGATCACTATAGAGCAGATCACTCTTGACACAGCTATAGTGGTCAGCTATGTTCTGAGATCACTAATGGAAATACTTATTCCAGTTGGAGGGATGTCATAGCACTAGCAAAATCCACAGATTCTGAAGTATGATGATCCCATTTGTGGAACAGTACATCCTGGTACAGATATAGATTGGAGATGCCAGCTAGTCTGCATGTGATTTACTCTTATGTGATCTATCATCAAGATTATCACCACATTTTGACCAATAAATTGAGATGAAAGGGTGACAAAGACGTTCTCATAAGACTGATTTGTCAATAAAAACTTTAATTCAAATATTTTGCTTATTTTCACATGAAAAAAATTGATCATAACTAATGATTGACCTAAACCAAAATTCTGGATCTGAGCAACTCTGAATATTGGGACTGTCCAGACTATTCAGATCTGGGTTTTGCAAAAGACCCCTATCTTTCTAATGGGCAGGAAATAAACTTCTGGGTCAAAATACCCCTAAACCATTTGGGCTAGAAACTCATATCTAAATCCAGATCTAAAAGTTCCTGAGTCCATATTTAACTGTAACTAAAAATGTAAACAACAAGAATAGAGCAAATCCTACAAACATTTGCTACTGAGGGTTGTGCTTATTACTATGAGAAGTCAATGGGACTAGTCATGACCAAAAGCGCTACTCTCAGTAGTAAATGGTGGTTTTGGTTGTCTGGGGTATACAGAATGTTTTGACCTAAGCGTTACCTGGTTTCAGTGCAAGAGCATCGATTTTTGCATATAGTTGAATCCTAAAACAATTCAGGTTCGTTTGAAAATTTCACTTAAAAGTGGAGCTGAACAAAATTCAGATTTTGGGGGGTAGAGTCATTTCACTTTGGTCAATCTCAAATCACCTTTCAGATCTCAAACCAAGTATTACTAGAAGTGGCTCAAGTCCCAACTGGAAAAGTCAGTTCAATAGTGATGAGAAATCATTACTGGAAGGTCTGCTCTGTAGTTGTGATGCTTCTAGAAAAGACACTGGATAAAAAGGGGAGACTATCCTTTGAGAGCATTGGCTAACTTTTGTACTTTTGTTGCAATCTAACTAGTTAAAGCGAAGTGTGTGTTTTTCCCATGTGGTCATTAGTTGTCATGTATCTATTCATGAAACAAGTTCCACCTGCTCTAAAAACAATGTAAGGATTCCTCATGTTTGTCATTCTGTAATTTCTTGGGGCCAGATTCCAATATTCTTGTTCATGTTCTGTTCAGTGATTCATGTGTTCTAAGGCCAGAAGAGATCATGTGATCATCTTGTCCAACTTCCTGTATAACACAGGCATAGAATAGTACCTTGCTTCAGAAATAGTGGTGTAAGATGTTTACCAACAGGAATAAGGGTGCGAGAATCTGCCCTTGAAGAATACATTTCTTTGTACAACGGGGCACATTCTCTTTTCTTCTTTAACATTTATTTTTCTGTTTATAAGGGGAGCAGTGCACAGATAGGGCCAGACAGCTTGTGTAAATCAGTGAAGCTGCATCAAAGTCAATGGAAAAAGCAACAAATAGTCCTGTGGCACCTTACAGACTAATAGACATATTGGAGCATAAGCTTTTGTGGGTGAATACCCACTTCGTCAGACACATGTGGTGGAAATTTCCAGAGGCAGGTATAAATATGCAGGCAAGAATCAGTCTAGAATGTCAAAGTCAATGGAGTAATTGGGCCTTAAAGGAACATCTGCCTATTGGACATCTCAAGTAACTTAGTCTGGTTACATCAAAAGACACTGGTTACTGCAGTCAAGCTTTTATAGTTAGTTTCAGTGAAGAAAGGGTGCCCTGAAATGCAGCCACTGGATAATTAAAATTAGAATGCTATAGATGGCTAGTAGATTGCTCATTTTATATAACGAATTGAAAGCCTAATACGAAAACTCATAATACCAGCCCTCTTAACATTAACAATTACCATGATTAACAATGATACTCACAACTCATTTTTCATTAAAGACTATGGGCAGAGATAAGCTTGTTTATATAGACTAGCTTTTGAACAGAGGAGCCATTTATCACTTGGAAAGCCATGAAAGGACTGAACAGCACCCAGCAATTAAAACTTGCAAAGTGACCTTGTGACAATGAAACACCCACCCTCCTCAGAAGCAACAGTAAAGCAATTGTTTTTAGATCAATTAGAAATGAAGAGATAATTTGTTGGTTTGTTAAATCATATATCTCGGCCTGGCAGTCAACGAAGCACACTCCTCCTTATAGTAAATGCAGGTTTTCCTGAAGTACAACTACAGATCTGAAGAGTTAAACTTTGAGAAGTTGGATCAAAAGATCAACATGAAGAGGATAAAATATACCTTCTATTAAAATACCAAATACAGAAAAGAGCTCTCCCTTGTGTGTTTTCACAGACAGACAGCAACACATATGCATTCAGCTGAGCCATCTGCTAATTATCCAAATGAATCCTAGAGTGTCTCAGTATTACTTTGCCCTCCTTCTGTCTGTTGTATCCATCTTTTGTCTCATCACATTCTTAGACTGTAAGCTCCTTGGGGCAAAGGGTACATCTACACTGCAGCTAGAGGTGTAACTTCCCACTTGGGTAGACAGACATACCTGCACTAGCTCTGATCAAGATAGCACACTAAGGGCTTGGCTATACTGGAGAGTTGCAGCGCTGGTGGTGGCTTTACAGTGCTGCAACTTACTCACTGTCCACACTTGCAAGGCACATACAGCGCTGCATCTCCCTGGCTGCAGCGCTGGCTGTACTCCTGCTCTACCTGGGGTATAACGATTGCAGCGCTGGTGATGCAGCGCTGCTCCGCCAGTGTGGCCACCAAAAGCGCTGTAATTGGCCTCCAAAGTTATTCAGAGGTATCCCAGAATGCCTGTTCCGCCACTCTGCTCATCAGTTCGTATTCTACTGCCCTGGCCTCAGGTGACCCGCCCGTTAAATGCCCCGGGAATTTTAAAAATCCCCTTCCTGTTTGGTCAGCCAGGTGTGGAGTGCAATTAGTGAATCCTTCCAGGTGACCATGCCTCCACGCGCCAAACAAGCCCCAGCATGGAGCAATGGCGAGTTGCTGGACCTCAGCAGTGTTTTTGGTGAGAAAGCTGTGCAGTCACAGCTGCACTCCAGCCGTAGGAATTACGATACCTATGGGCAGATATCAAGGTCCATGCCGGAAAGGGGCCATGACCGGGACACGGTGCAGTGCAGGGTTAAAGTAAAGGAGCTGCAGGGGCTATTGCAAAGCCTACGAGAGAAACCGCTGCTCCGGCGCTGCCCCCACAACCTGCCGTTTTTACAAGGGGCTGGACAAGATACTTGGGGTGACCCCACTGCCAATCCAATGACCATGATGATCAGAGCGGGGGAGGTAGGGGAAGGGGGAAGGGGAGAGGAAATTGAGACTGAGGGTACTGGGGGGAGACACCCCAGAGTCCCAGGAGGCATGCAGCCAGGAGCTCGGTAGCCAGTCGCAGCAGCCGGTACTTGGTGAAGGACAAGCAGAGGAGCTGGTTACTGGAAAGCGGCTTTTATTTTCAGGATGGAAATGTTTCGGGAAAGGAGGTGGGGTTAGGGCTGCATGCATGCATGCATGCCTAGATGTGGAATAGCCCATTGATGTGGTCTATCACATCGCGGTAATTGGCCTCGGTAATCTCTTCAAAAGTTTCAGCCAGAGCGTGGGCAATGTGCTTGCGCAAGTTTATAGGGAGAGCCACTGTGGTCCTTGTCCCAGTAAGGCTAAAGCATCTGCGCCACTGTGCCGCGAGGGATAGGGGGGACCATTGCTGCACACAGGCAAGCTGCACAGAGGCCAGGGTGGAATCCGCATTGCTGTAGAAGACCCTCCCGCTCTTCCCAGGTGACCCGCAGCAGCGAGATATCTTCCAGGATTAACTCCTGTGGAAAATGTTGGGACACTGTTCAGTGTAGATGCCCCCTGCAGCAGTTTGCTTTCCCCAATGCACAGAAACCCCTGCACATCCCTGAAGCAATCAGTCCCCCTTACTCACCATTTGTTCGCTCCTGTGGGTTATGTGCGCTCTGTTTGGTATGGGAAAAGTATGCTAAAGTGAAGACTGTAAACTCCTTCACTGTGTGGGAATAACTGTCTGGGTGAGATTATAAACAATGCTGCCTCTGTCAACTGTTGCCATTTTTGCCTTTCGAAAAGTGTCCTTGACTACTCAACTGGCCATATCATCGACTGCTCAGAGGCTACAAAACCTCAGGAAGAAGCCGCGAAAAAGCAAAGAAGACATGCTGAAAGCAGTTATGGATCACTCTGCCAGAGAGAGTAAAAAACTGCAGGACTGGAGGAAAAAAAGGCAGGACTGGAGGGAAAGGGAAAGCAGGATCCACCAGAGAAATGCAGCGGCTAAGAAGAAAAGCACAAAGCAGCTGATAAACATCCTGGTGCGCCAAGCGGACTCTATCCAGGCGCTCGCAGCCATGTAGGCAGAGCACTACCGTGCCAGCCCCCGGCCGTCCCAAAGCTATTTCCCTTGTGCTCCACACCCCCATCCCCAGCATCCAGGTTCTTACCACCACCAGCTGCCCCCAACACCTGTACATTCACCAACCAGCCCTGAGAACTACCACCCTTACCCTCTGCACTCAACTCCCATCACCATGCAGTATTTTCATCCTGAAGTGCAGCAGTCATTGCACAGCTCCAGACAGGACATATTCAAACTTGTGACTATACAGTTCAGCACCCCACCCCTCTGCCCTTTTAGGTTCCCAAAATGTCTATCAAGAAAGTTATTTTCTTTTCAATAAATGAATTCTTGGCTTTGAAAACAGTCTTTATTATTGCAGAAAGTGAAAGATACCGTAACCCAGGAAAGAAACAGGCACTGCAAATCATTTTAGGAAAAACAGATTCCTACTAACATTGTAACCACTGCACTTCACTCCTGCGCAAGGCACCAAACATTACTGTTGGTTTTCAGCCTCAAATTCCTCCCTCAAGGCATCCCTAATCCTTGTAGCCCTGTGCTGGGCCTCTCTAGTAGCCCTGCTCTCTGGCTGTGCAAATTCAGCCTCCAGGCGTTGAACCTCGGAGGTCCATTCCTGACTGAATGTTTCACCCTTCCCTTCACAAATATTATGGAGGGTACAGCACGCGGATATAACTGCAGGGATGCTGCTTTCCCCCAAGTCTAGCTTCCCATACAGAGATCTCCAGCGCCCTTTTAAACGGCGAAAAGAACACTTCCACAGTCATTCGGCACCGGCTCAGCCTGTAGTTGAACCGTTCCTTGCTGCTGTCAAGCTTCCCTGTATACAGTTTCATGAGCCAAGGCATTAACGGGTAAGCGGGGTCTCCAAGGATCACAATGGGCATTTCAGCATCCCCTACTGTGATCTTCCAGTCTGGGAAAAAAGTCCCGGCCTGCATCTTCCTGAACAGGCCACTGTTCCGAAAGATGCGTGCATCATCCACCTTTCCAGGCCAGCCTGTGTTAATGTCAATGAAACGCCCACGGTGATCCACAAGCGCCTGGAGAACCATAGAGAAATACCCCTTCCAATTAATGTACTCGGATGCTAGGTGGGGTGCTAGAATAGGAATATGCGTCCCATCTATCTCCCCTCCACAGTTAGGGAAACCCATTTGTGCAAAGCCATCCACAATGTCCTGCACGTTCCCCAGAGTCATGGTTCTTCTTAGCAGGATGTGATTAATGGCCCTGCATCAACTTGCATCAACATGATTCCAATGGTCGACTTTCCCACGCCAAACTGGTTCGTGACCGATCAGTAGCTGTCTGGAGTTGCCAGCTTCCAGATTGCAATACCCACCCACTTCTCCACTGTCAGGGCAGCTCTCAATCTCGTGTCCTTGCACCGCAGGTTGGGGGCAAGCTCAGCACACAGTCCCATGAAAGTGGTTTTTCTCATCCGAAAGTTCTGCAGTCACTGCTTGTCATTTCAGACTTCCATGACGATGTGATCCCACCACTCAGTGCTTGTTTCCCAAGCCCAAAAGCGGCATTCCATGGTGCTGAGCATTTCCATGAATGCCACAAGCAATTTAGTGTCATACACCTCAGGCGACTCGATATCATTGTCAGACTCCTCACTGTCACTTTGGAGCTGAAGGAATAGCTCAACAGCCAAACGTGATGTGCTGGCGAGACTCATCAGCACACTCCTCAGCAGCTCGGGCTCCATTTCCCACAGAAATCGCGCTGCACAGAAAACACTGGGAGAGTCACAATGGCGCCAAACATGGACGGAAAAACAGTGACTGCTGGGATGTGAAGCGATGCATCACGGAGCATTGGGACAGGCAGTCGAATGACCCGCTCCCTTCCATCCCCTTCCCACAACCCACGGCACCAAAATGGGACGAGGTGCTCTGTGGGATAGCTGCCCATAATGCACCACTCCCAACAGCGCTGCAAATGCTGCAAATGTGGCCACACTGCAGCTCTGGTAGCTGTCAGTGTGGCCACACTGCAGCACTTTCCCTACACAGCTGTACGAAGACAGCTGTAACTCCCAGCACTGTACAGCTGCAAGTGTAGCCATACCCTAAGAATAGAAGTGCAGCCGTGTACGCACAGGAGGTGGAGCAGGCTAGCAGCACTGAGCATGCACCTAGGGTTTCAGACAGAACTGCAGTTGGGATGGCTTGAACACATGCAGCTACATCACTATTTCAGAACACTACCTTGATCAGAGCTAGCTCAGGTATGTCTCCTCAAGCTCAAAATTACACCTCCAACTCCAGTAGAGACATACCCAAAGACAGTCTTTTCATTATGTGTGTGTGTACAGTGCCCAGACTAGCACAATGGGACCTGATCCCTGTTTAAGCATTCTGGTGCTACCACAGCCCAAATAATATGTAGTTAATTTCATAAAAATCATGTAATAGAAATATAGGGCTGGAAAGGACCTGGAGAGGACATCTAGTCCAGCCTCCTGTGCTGATGCGAGACTAAGAATATCTAGACCATCCCTGACAGGTGTTTGTCTAACCTGTTCTTAAAAACCTCCAATGACGGAGATTCCACAACTTCCCTTGGAAGCCTATTCCAGAGTTTAACTATCCTGATAGTTAGAGATTGCTTCTTAGTATCTAACCTAAATCTCCCTTGCTGCAGATTAAGCCCATTACTCCTTGTCCTACCTTCAGTGGACATGGTGAACAATTGATCACAGTCCTTTTTCTAACAGCGCATAACATATTAGAAGACTTATCAGGTTCCCCCTCAGCCTTCTTTTCTCAAGACTAAATATGACTGGGATTTTTTTTAACCTTTCCTCACAGTTCAGGTTTTCTAAACCTTTTATCTTATTTGTTGCTCTCCTCTGGGCTCTTTCCAATTTATCCACATCTTTCTTAAAGTGTAGTACCCAAAACTGCACCCAATACTCCAGCTGAGACATTACCAGTGCTGAGTAGAGTGGGACAGTTGCCCATGTAATATGCCTGTTAATATATTTGAGAATATTAGCTTTTTTGCAACTGCATCACATTGTTGGCTCGTATTCAATTTATGATCCACTATAACCTTCAGATCCTTTCCTGCAGTACTACTACCTAGCCAGCACAGAGGCTGGTGGAGGCTAGAGCTGCTTGGGGGGCAGTGGTGTATTTAGGGCTCCTGGAAAGATCTCCCCCTGCCAGGGTTCCATGGCTGGAGAAGCTCTTGCTGCTGGCCGTGGCCCCAGAGTTTTTCCAGCCTCAGGGCTGCAGCGGGAGGTGGAGGGGAGAAGGAGTGGGGGGGCACAGGGCCTTGCAGGGGGGAGACGTGGAGTGGGGGAAGAATGGGGATGGGCCAGAGGCAGAATGGGGGCAGGGTCATGGGCAGAAGGGGCAGAACAGGGGAGGAGTTCTGGGATCCAAGCTTCAGCCAGGGCCAAGAGAGTTCCACTGCACTTCTGTGCAAGGCTGAAAGCTCTAAGCCCCTTCTCTCCCCCGCCTCCCGTCCGGCCCTGACTGAGCTCTCAGCTCCCTGCCCTGACTGGGGTCATGGAGGAGAGGCTGAGTTCACAGCTCCTCCTTGGCCCCAACTGAGCTCTCACACACACACCCTGCCCCAGGCAAGGCCACATGGGGGGGAGGGGAAAGGATGAGCTCTGGCCAGGACCACAGGGGGGCTGAAAGCAGCAAGTGGAGGGGCAGGGCCTCAGATGGAATAGGTAGGGTGACCAGATGGCAAACATGAAAAATCGGGACGGGGGGTAATCCGTGGCTATATAAGAAAAAGCCCCAAATATCGGGACTGTCCCTATAAAATTGGGACATCTAGTCACCCTAGGAATAGGTGGGGCAGGGGGATAGCATTCCCAGGGGGAAGCTTAACCTGCTGTCCATGCTCCATTTAGTATTTGTGCATTTGATTTTTCCTTCCTAAATGTAGTATTTTGTAGTTGTCTTTATTGAATTTCATCTTGTTGATTTCAGACCAATTCTCCAGTTGTCAAGGTAATTTTGACTACTAATCCTGGCTTTATAATGATAAAAGGATTTTTGTTTTAGATTCAGGAAGACAAAGAAAGAGAAAAAACTCTCACTCAGATATCATAGTGTGTATTTCTCAGGTTGCAGTAACTGAACAAAATGGCTACCGTCTCTGCAGAGACTTAGCATTTTTAGAATGTAAAGGGGGCAGTAAACAAAAACAAACAAAAAATTTAAACCCAGCACAGTTTCGCTTAAATACACCTTAACTTAGGGGTCTTGGGGGTGGGGGGTATATACACTACAAGAGCTGGAGAGAGTTCTGAAGAAAAAGACAGGTCTCCAGAAAAGGTGACCACAGCATTTTTGCTGATATTTCCTCAGTATGAAATATCAGTGGAAACACGCTGCAGTGCTGCAGCATCAGTCCACATATTTGTTATTGATAAATATTCACCAGAGTTTATGCAAATCAATTTCAGTCAGTGAGGTGCTGAAAAACTATTAACTTCAGTAATTTGTTATTTGTTGCTAATAGCACGGGATTGGTCATCTGTGTCATACGGTATCATTTTTGCTCCCAAATTGGAGAACTGAAACTTTTGAACTGGAGACTAATGAACAATGAATGACGCATAAATAGCAATAGCCTTTGTCCATATACTCCTTCAAACAGACATTTAGAATTCAAATTCATATTTGAAAACACTGCTTTTGCAGTATCCATCCAGCTCTAATCTCATCATTGCAGTCTTAAGAAGGAGCCAAGAGGAAATGGAAAATTGCAAGAAAGCTTTTCAGTGTGGCTGGTTTGAAAGATATATTTATGTGCTTTGTATAGCTTTAATTCGCACTCTAGAGTTACCCTGGATTTTTATTAATCAAATTAATTTACTATTCAATTAAAAGGCCCAAAGTGAATTAGAAAGATTAATATTACAGCCGCTGGGATACACACACACACACACACACACACTCTTTTATAGCAATAAAAATACAATGAAATATCAGTTAAAACTTAACATGATTTAAGCAATTTCCTTTCTTCATTTACTTAAAATAAACCCCAGAGTTAAGGAGAGTGTTTAGTAGAACAATGAGAGGTTAAAGGAATAAGTGTGCAGTCTTCCATGAATGGAGTTAGTAAAAGATGTGCCTCTCATTCTTCCTCTTTCTCCTGGTATTAATTGAGTCGGGGTAATCAGCGTTTGAGCAATGTGCACAGTGCGATTATTTCCCCTTCACTCCTCCCATCATCAGGCACTTTTCATCTGCTTCTGATAACAACTTCAACTGATTTATATTATATGGGGCTTTCCATCCCAAGGCACTTTACAAATTATGGGCAAAAACTTGCCTTTGCTCATTGCAGCTGTGCAAGTGCAGTGGTGCAGGACTTGGAGTGGGTTTCTAGTCTATTCTGCTGCAGCAGGGCAAGATAGCTCAAGGGTGACGCACTCTGTAGCACACCTTATTTAGTGGGTACTGACAACTGCAGCATATGTTCAGGGATGCCAGAACACACCAACATGCTAACAAACCAGCTTCCTTGGGGCTATATTGTGCTAATCTGGGGGTTAGCCAAGACCATTGCACTTTGAAGAGAGGCCCTATGGACCACCTTCTTCCCCTAGTACATCCATCCATCCATCCCTCCCTCTCTATAGCATGTTCACAGATTCTAGAGCCATAAGGGACCATTGTGATAATCTAGTCTGACCTCCTGTATAACACAGGCCATAGAACTTCCCCAAAATAATTCCTAGAGCATATCTTCTAGAAAAGCAGCCAATCTTGATTTAAAAATTGTCAAATGTAGAATTCACCATGACCCTTAGTAAGTTGTTCCAATGGGCAATTACTCTCAACATTTAAAACGTACGCCTTATTCCCAGTCAGAATTTGTCTAGCTTCATCATTCTCTGCTAGATTGAAGAGCTCATTATTAAATATGTGTTCCCCCTGGAAGTATGTATACGCTAATCAAGTCTTCCCCTAACTTTGAAGATAAATAAATTGAGTTCCTCGAGTCTGTCATTATAAAGCGTGTTTGCTAATCCTTTAATAATTCTTGGGGCTCTTAGATTCATAGACTTAAGGTCAGAAGGAACCATTATGGTCATCTAATCTGACCTCTTGCACAACGCAATTTATCAACATCCTTCCTGAATTGTGGGCACAGAACTGGACTTGGGCAGTGGTCGCACCAGTGCCAAATTCAGAATTAAAAATAATCTCTCTACTCTTACTCAAGATTCCCTTCTTTTATGGATCCTAGGATCACATTAGCTCTTTTGGCCACAGTGTCAGACTCGCAGCTAATGTTCAGCTAATTATCCACCCGACCCCCTCTGAATTAGTGACCTGTCCTCTTCATTTTTGGGTCATCTGTAAACTTTATCAGGTATGGTTTTATGTTTTCTCCCAGCTCATAGATAAAACCGTTAAATAGCGTAGGACCAAGAACAGATCCCTGCGGTATCCCACAGGATTTTTCATTTACAGTTACTTTAGAGACCCAATAGATTGCCAGTTTTTAACCCATTTAATGTGCTCCATGATAATTTTATTTTTTTCTAGTGTTTTTAAATCAAAATGCTGTGTGGTACCAAGTCAAACACCTTACAGAAGTCTAAGTATATTACATCAACACTATTACTGTTATCAACCAAACTTGTTATTTTTTTTAAAATGAGATTAAACGTTAGTTTGACATAAGCCCATGTTGATTTGCATTAGTTACATTACCGCCCGTTAATTCTTTATTAATCTAGTCCCATGTCAGCCTCTCCATTATCTTGCTCAAGACTGATGTCAGGCTGACAGACCTATAATTACCCAGCTCACCCTCTTTACCCTTTTAAAATATTGGCATAACATTCACTTTCTTGTAGTCTTCTGGAAGTTCCCCATGATCCAACATTGACTGAAAAATCAACATTAGCAGTCCAGGAAGCTCCTCAGCCAGCTCTTTTAAAATTTTTGAATAACCTGCAGGTCAGGACTATACTCATTAGTTGCCAAGTATACTCAACTACCAATAGATTTGACACGTTTCAGGATTGAGCTCTCAGATAAAAATTTAGACAGAGCAAAAGAGAGAGTGATAGAAAAGGGGTTGGAGAAATAAGGTGGAGAGAGACAACTCATACACAAAGGAAGGAGCAGTAGGAATTGTTGGGTCATTGTTCTGGACACAGCCATGGAGATGATGTCATCTATTTCTCTTTCTCTATTCCCCAGCTAAGGAAGCAGGTGCCTGGGGTGGCAAATCTGAAGGGGTGGCACTCCGTCCGTTCTTGGGGTGGCACTCCAACTTCTTCCCCCCCTCCCTTCTTCAGCAGCAGTTTTTTCATTATTTCTTCTTAGGCGGCATTGCTGCGGCCGCTTTTTTTTTTTTTTCCTCCTTTGGTTCACCGCTTGGGGTGGCAAGAAAGGTAGAGCCAGCCCTGTTTTTGTGACAGGGGATGCTCACCTCTTGTGAGTGCCTCCTGTTTGCTGGGTGTGCTGCTGCAATCTTTTCTTAGTTCTGGCACTCCCTGTAGGTTGTTGAGCCCCTGTAGGTTGTTGAGCTCCCTAGGTGGATCTTCAGTGGCTCAGCCCTCCAGCTAAGTCACACAGTTAAAGGGTGAATGGATGAACCTCTTCCAGGGTAACAAAGTTCAACAAATGGTCGGCCCTCACCAGGGTCTTCAGCCCCATCTGCAGGCATGTTTAGATTCCAGCCCCTTTCTTGGGCTTTTAGTAAAGGATTCTTGTCCCCTTTTCAGGGCTCAGGCCACTTTCCCAGTGGGGTCCCAGACCCATCCACTACTCCAGGTCCCAACACAGGGACCCAGAGAACAATAACCGATGAGTGCTTCCCTTAATAGTTGCTGCTGCGGCATTCCCTGGGCTGCTTTCCCCTTGGTCCCATCACCTACATCCATTACCTTAGGGTTACAGTCACTGGATTCTCTCCATCTGTTCCTTGCTTAAGCAGGGTCACTCCCAGGTCTCTCTGCCTGGAGCGTTTCAGTCTTCCAGAGCTTCCTCATCCTACTGGTCCCAGCTGGGAATCGACCTGCTCAGGCCTTGTAGCTCCTTTTAACTGAGCCTGCTGGTCTCTGATTGGCTGCTTCCCTGCAGCCACTTTAGGCAGGCCTACAGGACTTGGACTCACAGCTCTTTTTCTAGGGCACAGTGTGGTAAGACCATGCAGCCTCCAGCAGCCACCTTGAAAGGGCTTGGTACACTCCGTCATGCCCTTTTTTCATCTGACTGGGGCAGTAAGAAATTGGAATGTAAGGATAATAATTGCAAATGAAATTAGGTAAGGTGAGAACAAAAAAGTAGAGGAAACACTGGAAAAGAAAAGATGACTACTGTGATCAGGGAAAACTATGGGGTATGTATGTGCACATACGTGTACCATAAATATATACACATTTATGTTACGTACCATAGATATGTATGTAAGAAGATACATATAAAGATATGATGTTCTTCTAGCTTGTATGCTAAGGCCTGTTCTACACTAGTCTGTTATTTCAAAATTGGCCAAGTTAATTTGAAAAAAAAAAAAGATTCTGTCCACACGACCAAACCAGTCTTTTCGATTTAAAGGGCTCTTTAATCCGATTTCTGTACTCCACCTCGGCAAGTGGAGTAGCGCTTAAATAGAGATCACAATCCTGGCTTAAAGGTATTGTGGACGCAATTTGACGTTATTGGCCTCCAGGAGCTATTCCAGAATGCTCCCTTGTGACCTCTCTGGACAACACTCTCAACTCCGATGCACTAGCCAGGTGGGCAGGAAAAGCCCCGGGAACTTTTGAATTTCATTTCCTGTTTGGTCACCATCAGCACAGGTGACCATCAGCACAGGTGACCATCAGCACTGTCCACCATCACAGGCGACCATGCAGAGTCCACCTTCACAAGAGATCACGCAGTCCCTTCCTGCTGCTGTTCAAACAGACCAGAGTTCCTGAAGATGCGCGCATCATGCACCTTTCCCTGCCATCCCATGTTGATGTCAGTGAAACGTCCCTTGTGATCCACCAGCACCATCGAAAAGTACCCCTTGAGGTTTATGTACTGGCTGCCCCGGTGTGCCAGGGCCAAGATAGGGATCTGCGTTCCACCACAGTTAGGGAACCCCAGCCCATTAAATCCATCCACAATACTCTGCACAATTCCCAGAGTTACTACCCTTGATAGCAGTTGGTCAACGATTGCGTTGGCTACTTGAAGCACTGCAGCCCCCACAGTAGATTTGCCCACTCCAAACTGATTCCCGACTGACCGGTAGCTGTCAGGTGTTGCAAGCTTCCACAGTGCTACGGCCACTCTCCTCTCAACTGTGAGGGCTGCTCTCATTTTGGTGTCTTTGCGCTTCAGAGCAGGGGACAGCAAGTCACATATAAAAGTGGCTCTATGCCTATGAAAGTTTCGCAGCCACTGGGAATCATCCCAGACCTGCAACACTATGTGGTCACACCAAGCTGTGCTTGTTTCCCCAGCCCAGAATTTGTGTTGCACGGCATGAACCTGGCCCAATGCCACCATGATCTCCCAATCACCACATGCCGTGCTTCTAGGAACGTCTATGTCCATGTCCTCATCAGTATAGTAATTGCGGTGTCATCACTTCCTTGCTCGGTTTTGCAAGTACTGCACATACTGCTGGATAATGTGTGAGGTATTTACAATGGTCAAAACTGCAGTGGAGATCTGAGTGGGCTCCATCCTTGCTGTGCTATGTCGCCTGCATGGATAATCCTGGAAAAAGGGCGTGAAACGAGCTGTTTGGTTCAAGATGGCCAATAAAAGGCAATAAATGTTGTCTTCTGTAACTTTCATGGAGTCGGGAAGCTCGTTAGAGCTGCAAGAGCGGGAGAGCAGAGTTTGCGGCAGAAGTTGTGTGGCTCTGTTCATGATGGCCGAAAAACGGCGGGGAATTGTTGCGATCTGTAGCTTCCACGTAAGCCCATGACCGACAACATGGAAAAAATGGTGGAAGCTGTGCGGCTCAAGTAGCCGAAAAAAGGCGGTAAATGGTTAGATGAAAGAGTAGATAGAAAGACAAGAGGACATGCGAGGTGGATTCATAGTACCAGGAGACAGGTGGTGCACCATGCTGCACCGTCTGCTGGTAGTATGGCATCTGCCAAAGCTTTCACGGAGGAAGGAGCGAGTGACGGCACACATCCAGAAATACCCGTGAGTATGTTTTTGCCCTAACATGCACTGGGAGCTTAACGCACAATTCAATGGGTGGCAGAGACTGCGGGAACTGTGGGATAGCTTCCCATCGTGCACCACTCCGACATTCGATGCTAGCCTCGGTACTGTGGACACACTCCGCCAAATTTATGCGCTTTAGTGGGGACACACAACACCGAACGAATAAAATTGCTTCCGAAAATTCGAATGAAGTTCGAATTAATTTTGTACTGTAGACATACCCTTAGAAAAGCAAAGAGTCCTGTGGCACCTTATAGACTAATGGATGTATTGGAGCATGAGCTTTCATGGGTGAATACCCACTTCGTCGGATACCCTTAGAGCTTCTTGAGTTTTCTTCTTACTTGTGATTTATTTATAAAGACTAAATTAAGTTTCTAAGTTAACAGTCCACATTGTAACAGTTAATCTCAGATGTATGTAACTCGTTTCTCATTCTTGTAGATAGGGAAAATATTGAATTAGTATTCTGTCCAGGTTCATTTTTAATTTACAGTCTTTAACGAAAGTACAATGGACTTTTGACATATAAATATTAAAAATTAAATTTCCTGAGTTCATTATCTGATAATTAGAACTAAATAACATCTTAACTGAGAGACAAACCCCACGCAAAGCAAGTCAGTTCCATTTAAGATTCCATTAGAAAAGTGTTTAAGCTAGTATGTAATAGACCATAAAATTTAATTTGGAAATGATATTACCAAAAATGATGGAATGATACCACTCACAAAAGGACATGTAGTCAGCCCTCATCTTTTCATTTGGCATGATGTTCTTCTATTGATTGTGTAGAATTAAAAAGGAATTACTTAATATTGCACAGAATAACATATGTAGGGCTTTTTTCCCCCCTTTTCTCCAGCTCTCTGATATTTAAAAGTCAGAATTGACCAGTGTAGCTCCATGTAATTACAAAGATTTCCTTATCTTAACCTATTTGCTGAAGTCATCCTCAAGAAAGGGTCTCCTAATCCATTGGCTGTCTCATATCTCATTTACATTGGTGGTAATCCCCATCCTATCTCAGCATTTAGGTAATGACTTTGGGATTAAATTGCACTCCTTGCAATTCTTTACTTTCAAATCTCCACAACATATCAGTAGGGCCTAGCTGAATAGGCCTGTTAGAGGTCTGGTAATGCAGTACGGTAGGTAAGGCCTCTGACTTTAGAGTGAAATTAACTTTCTTCATAATAGGGTTTAACAAGAAAACCTTGATTCTGTGTTGCAAAGTATTTTAGGGTGTTATAAGATGATGTTTGGATCAAGTTACATTAAGATTTCGGAACGCTGTATTTAGCTATCTTTACAGCATTTATATTTAAGGAGGCATTTAGTATCTCATCTTTAAATTCTTAGCAGTTGAAATGACTTATAGAAAGTCTGGGGTACCTTAAATTTTGTCTGGGCACAGAATTTTGATGAGTATGTATCTGATCCACTGGAGTTGCTTTATTAAATTTCACTTAACTTATTATATCCAAAGGGCAAACCTATCTTAGTTATACCACTGTATTTCAACTCCAGAGCATCTCATTGAAGGGAAAATCAGAATTACTAATTTAGGCTCAAATTCTTCAGAGTACTTAAGTATGTGTCTAACTTTAAGCATGTGTGGAGCGGGGTCCTTCGTTCGCTCCCGGGGCCCCGGAAAACGCTCACGGGGCCCGGGCCCCCAGAGCTTCCTCCTCTCTGGGTCGTCATCGGCAATTTGGCGGCAGGGGGGGTCCTTCCGCTCCAGGACCCACTGCTGAAATGCCCCGAAGACCTGTGGCAGGGGGTCCTTCCACCCCGGGACCTGCCACTGAAGTGCCAGGTCTTCAGCGGCAATTCGGCGGCAGGGGCCCCCCACCACCAAAGACCCTAGGCCCCCTGAATCCTCTGGGCGGCCCTGTGAGGGTTCAGGTATATGCTTAAAATTAGTAATGTGCTTAAGTACCTTGCTAAACTGGGGCCTTAGACAGTAAACTCTTCAGAGAAGGGTGTGACACGGAAGGTGCCAACAGGCAAAGGGTTCACTGTTTTTTACAAGCAGCTCCTGTCTCAGCCCTGACAAACTTACTATACCTAATACAATCACTTTAATGGTATTTACCCATGAAAGGTAACATGAGAGATCTCTATTTGAAATCTTGTAACTTATCAATACTCATAATCATTGAGAGTTGGCTGTAAGGGTAATATTTAAGGAATAAGGTAACTATATGGAAAACTGTGTCTTATGGTCTAGGAGTATGTCACCAGGGAAGCATGTGTGTGCTGTTGGCTCATTCAAGTGGAAGGGAATCACTCCTCCCTGGTTCAGTTGTCTGCCTTTGCTCCATCCCAGAGCAGTCAACAAAAAATTATCAAAGACAATTGCAAACAACTGACACACTTGGAGGTGAAAAGAAATGTTATAACAGACAGAGGATTTCCCTGTCTGTGAATAAAGATGAAAGACTCATTCAATATAATATAGGGTGGAGACAGACATTCTACATCTATTCACTGAGGAGATATCTTGCTGAGGTGTGCTCTTTTCATTCAGGTTTGGACTGTGGTTCCTGGGAAGCCAGCCAGCTTGGCAAGCTAGGAAAGATAGACTATTGATATGTGTAGATCCTAGTTCATATAGCTAAGTAAGAAGGGCTGAAATGCAAGGCCTACAGGTGGAGGCCTGTATGATTTTAGCTTAGCCATACTAAGCCTTAGGAGTTAAGAAATGCCTGATATAAGTAAGTGACCAAAGAATAACCTGATTCTGCAAGATTACAGGAAAAGATCATAAGGGTTGGAAGGGACCTCAGGAGATCATCTAGTCCAACCCGCTGCTCAAAGCAGGACCAATCCCCAAATGGCCCCCTCAAGGATTGAGCTGACAACTCTGGGTTTAGCAGACCAATGCTCAAACCACTGAGCTATCTCTCCCCAGTAGGTAATATTGTGAAAAACTAACCCTAATAATTTTAGATCACAAAATGCCCTCGAGGCACATTTTTCCTAACACGTGCCTTAACCGTAAGATACAGGTTGTGCATCAATGATAATGAGAATAAAAGGAACTAGATACAAATTATGGAAAATGGGGTACCCCAATATTCTTGGGGGATACAATACAAATAAGGAAAAAGAGGGTTGACACCTTCATGTATATGTGCAGGATCTGAGGTATAGTCATAAACAGACCCTAAGACTATCTAGGAAGATGCAAGTATGACTATAATTTGTGCGTGGATAGATGTAGGATTTATATATGCTTGGATAATCATAACTTTGTTGGTAACTGTAATAAAATTGCTAATGGATATTAGATGTTGTGAATGTGTGTGTTACTTTCCTTGGTCTTCATGTGTTCTTAGAGGCTCTAGATCTGAAACTTTCACTCTCTTGACTATGAGACTGTAGCCATCAGAGACAAACCCACACTGGTATAGAGCTACATTAGTAAATACACTTTAACTAAAAAAAATGTTTAAAAGTTTACAATGGGCAATACTCCCTCTTGCTATAGACAGGGGGTAATAGGATGACCAGAGGTGAAAGTAAGCTGGTACGGTCCGGTACGGTGTACTGGCAAGAGCCAGTACGCTGTGCCAGACCGCACCGGCTTCCACAGTGGGGATTTAAAGGGCTCTGGGCTCCCTGACACAGTGGGGAACCCAGAACCCCTTAAATCCCACCCGTGGCTCTGGCAGCAGGGCTGGGGCTGGATTTAAAGGGCTCTGGGCTGCTGCGGCTGTGGTTAGCCCAGAGCCCCTTAAATCCTATCCGCGGCTCCTGCGGCCGGGCTGGAGCTGGATTTAAAGAGCTCTGGGCTGCTGTGGCTGCAGTCAGCCCAGAGCCCTATAAACCTCCCGCCCATGGCTCCAGCAGCTGGGCGATTTAAAGGGCTCTGGACTGCCATGGCTGCAGTCAGCACAGAGCCCTATAAACTCCCCGCCCACGGTTCCGGAGGCCAGACTGGGGCCGGATTTAAAGGGCTCTGGGCTGCTGCAGCTGGAGTCTGGGCTGCCTTGGCTGCGGTCAACCCAGAGCACTTTAAATCCTGCTGGCAGCTCCAGCGGCTGAGCTGGGTCCGGATTTAAAGGGTTCTGAGCTCCCCCGGCTGCAGGAAGCCCAGAGCCCTTTGAATCCCGACAGAGGCTCCCGCAGCCAGAGCTGCGGTGGGGATTTAAAGGGTCTGGAGCTCCGGGGTGGCAGGAGCCCTGGGAGGCTCCCAGCCACCTCTGCAGCTGGGAGCCCCGGGTTGATTTAAAGGCTTGGGGCTCCCAGCCACAGCCAGTGCCCCAGGGCCTTTAAATCTTTAGAGGCCATGCCTCTTCCAGTTGAGGCCACGCCTCCCTCAGGACTCCAGCAGTACCAGTAAGTCCTGTAAGTTACTTTCACCCCTGAGGATGACTTACTGTCACACAGGGACTATATAATATTTTACAGCTACTAAAAGTATATTATGGCAACATACACATTACTATAATTTATTCTCTACCTTCAAGAGAGAGAAATATATTGAGTAGCAATTCTGTACAGATCATACTGTATAGCAATTGTATAAGTATAAGTAGCACTACCTATAGTTACAGTTGCCAAACACTTTTCATCAAAATAACGTTTTCAGTTGCTTATAACTTTGCCAAACAATTATTTTCTATGCCGGATGTCTTTGTAAGGCTATTTTTTTTAAATTTTCATCTAAAATGGATGAGCAATTTCCAAGAAGAACAGAGGAAAATACCTTGCTCTGTCGATGTTAAAAATAAATTCTTTCAACTATTTTGTTAAGCCAGGATGTAAAATTTGGCAGGCAGGTCCAATACCATCCTGGTGTCAGCAGCATGTGCTTGTTGCCATACCCATGAAAAAAAGCCCAAATTTGGCAAATATATAAACCTTTGAAACATCTTTGTTCATTGTTTAGCAAGCAATGAGGTAGGTTGAGGGGCAAGCAGGAGCCAGGAGGTTGGAACAGTGGCAGGAGTGTGGGCGAGGGGAAAGGCGGTGGTGACAGGGCAAAATTGGGGGTGAGAGGAAGAGATAAGGGCCGGGGGACAACGGTAGGGCAAGCAACAGGAGCTCGTGGGGGTTGATAGGAGAAAAAGGGGACAGAGATAGAAAAGTCCACTCCCCTCTATAATTGAACCCATTATTCCTGAATCCCAGCACTCCTCTGTGGTCTAGCAAATAGTTATGAAACTCACTACAATTTAAGCATGTCACCTTCTTCTAGTGACAAGTCTGTAAAGAAAATAACAGACTTCTACTGCTACCACTTACTCCATTAACTCTAGTGACAGAGATCTGTGCTGTGGATGTAAAAATCCCAACCCTATTGTCGACCTATGTATGTTTTTGTTTTGTTTTTTGGGGGCAGGGAGGGTCAATGTAGTTTGACATGACAAATTTTTTCCAATTTTTCAGTTTTTAAAAAACAGGCAATCACACACAAAAACATTCATTGAAAGAATATTAAAGGTTGCAAATCAAAACACACAGAAATTAGGAAACGCCAAAATAAAGGCTGCCTGTGCAAATTAGCTCCTCCCCCTGGCATTATGATAGAGTCCTGAATTCCATGATCACATACTATTTTTTGTACAGGACCCTGCCTCATATTTAGAATTAATAAATTATCAAATAAAACCTCATAAACTGGTGATTATGGATCAGATTCACTTTGCACTTTGTTTTTTTTTTAACCTAACACACATGGAGAGTGAACCAAGACCAAATGAAAATTGACATCTTCCCCAATTATTATGGCACTATCTAGAGGCCCCCACCAAGACTGGGGCTCTATGGTGCAAGGCATTGTACAAACACAGAGTAAAATACAGCACCAAAAAGCTTACACTCTAAATGGACAAAACAGACAAATGACGTGAGGGAAAACAAGAGGTAAAGAGTGTTGTGAAGGGCTACACAGCAGGTTGGTGGCAACCATGGGATTAGAACCAAGATCTTTTAACTTGAAGCTTGAGGTTTAGTTTCTGAAACCACACTGCCTTACTTTACCCCTCTGAACTGAAACACCCAAGTTTTACATAGTCTATTGCATTCCTTCTCAAGGGTAACAAATACTGGAAATATTAGCAAATCCACACTGAACCACTCTTTCAAAATACAATGAAAAAGTAACCAATTCTCTCTCCCTACTCCAGCTTTCAAACCATAATGTCAGTAACGTTGCTCTTATTTTTGCCTTGATACACATGGGTATTTCTTTTAAACAAAACTTCTTTTAAACTCAAAAAGCAAAGCAGATATGGATTTTTTTCAATACATTTTCCTAGGTAGCTACACAAAAATTTCTGTGAGGGTTGAGGGGGGCAGAGAGGGTGTAATTAAATTAATTTTCTCTCAGCATGGTGATAACATGGAAAAAGGGGTCTGTAATACAAGGTTACGCCTCTAGATGTAATTAAACATACCCTTGTTTTCCTTACAATCACTTTGGAGAAACTCACATCAGACTCTTTGCGCTGTCACTGACCTTTATTTAAAAAGATTTCATAGGCACATAGCTACGTATTAACTTTGAAGGGACGGTGTGGGGTAGAATGGCTGTTAAAAGAATGACTGGAAGTTAGCAGGTCTAAGTTGTATTCCCGGCTCTACCATGGTGTGGTTTTGAGCAAGACATTGAGGACAGGGTTGTCAAAATCACCTAAATGACTTAGGAACACAAGTCTCATCAGTGTTCAGTGGGATTTGTGCTCCAAAATCACTTAAGGCCAGATTTTTAAAAGGTACTTAGTTGCCTAATGAGATTTTGACTTACAGTCTAATGGGAGTTAGGCACTAGGCATTTCTGAAAATCCCACAGGGAACCTATCGCCTTCTTTAGGCACCTAAATATCTTTAAAAATCTGGTCCTTAGATGTTTTTGAAAATCCCACCCCTCAGCCACTGTGAACCTCAGTTGTCCCATTTGAAAACGAGGATGATACAACACAGCACAGGGTGTTCTGAGGCCACATTAGTTAATGTTTATAAAGTACTTTGAGATTCCTTGGTGGTGCCACAGACGTACTGCACATGATACTAGCGCAGCACATTCTTTGCAAATTTCCTCAACAAAAATATTAGACAAAAGGGACTCTACACACAGAAACCTGGAGCCTCTGTTACATATTGTCGATGATACATATACAAATAAATTAAATAAAGGACCAGTATGAGTTGTATTATAAAAGGTGTTTAGCCCATTTTACATGTATGGAGAATGTTGTCTTATGCTATTTTTTATACACTTGGCTATGCAAGAAAAAGTGTAGTTGTATCCAATGATGAGTGATAATTGGAAGCCCTCCTCCTGGCATCCTCCAGAATGGTACGAAAATTAATTCTTGTACAACGTGCATTGCATACACCAGGGGAAGTTGACCCTATTAATTTACATACACTATGGGGACCTGCTATCACACTGCAGCCAGCAAACAGCTTTTCTTATCTAGAAAAGACCCTCATTTGTTATTTCTTGCTGAATACACCCACTCCCATTATTTCTGTAATTCTTTGCAATAATAGACCTTACCCTAATGAAACCTGCATTATGAGAAGGTTATAGTCCTGACCCAAAGACTATTAGCTCTGTGCTCTGTTATGACTACATATGTAATTCTATAATTGATTTTAAAATTTACTTTTGTGTCCCAAATCGCAAAAGTAAGTAGCCCATTAAGGGGGAGAAATATAATTAATATAGCTATTAAAGGTGGGGAAATGACATTACTGCAATTTTAAAGTAACATATTTAAGTGTACACACAAAAACAATCAAGAAATACAAAAGTTGAGGTTCTCACTGTAATATTAGCTTGGCCACCTTGTGCCTAGCCCATGCATTTAAATACACGGTATATAGTATAGACCCTGATCCTGAAGCTGATCCAGGTAGGTGGGAGCCACGTTGGAGTCAGTAAGGCTTCAGCTGAGCAGAACCTATATGGATTAGCTTGCATGATCCGGTCTAGTTATCAAGAATACTGTGTATGTGCAGTGTCAATAAGCTAATATTACTATGAACCTTCACTTGTGCGTTGCTCTACTTTTGTGTATGTGTTAACATGTAATTTTAACATTCCCTCATTCAATAGATAAATGAGTCACTTGACTTCTCTGTTGAAATAGCTGTTTAGTTGTATTTAAATAATAAAACACAGCCCTAACCTGTGGCTTTGACTGGAGCGAGGGCTGTGTGCCCCCTCCCATGCTCCCCACAGATTCAGCCAGTGCCAGAGCTGTGTGCCTGCCACCCCCGCCCCATGGCTTCGACCAAGGCTGCATGCCCTCCCCCACCCAATGGCTGCAGCAGATGCTGAAGCCAAGGTTGTGCCTCCCGGTGGTGGTGGGACTGGGCTGTCAGACCTCTCCCCCATATGGCTCCAGTTGTCATTCCTTCCCCTCCCCGTCTCCCCCCACCCTTATTTTTAATAAAAAAGACTCTGACTGGTCACGGCTCCCGTGAATTTTTCTTTATTGCTCACTACCTGTCTATGACTTTTATCAAAAATAACCATGACAAAATCTTAACCTGGGTTATAATAATATTGTTATGAGTTGGGTGAAACCTGACTATGGGCTGAGTTAACCCATGCAGTCTGCTCTGTGAATGAGTCCTCCACTTCAGATAGTTGTAAGAGATAGTTAAGGGGCCACACCTTAAAAAAAAGGCTAATAGAGTCATAAGAACTTAAGAACAGCCATACTGGGTCAGACCAAAGGTCCCTCTAGCTCAGTATCCTGCCTTCGGACAGTGGCCAGTGCCAGGTGCCCCAGAGGTAATGAACAGAACAGGCAATCATGACATGATCCATTCCCTGTCACCCATTCCCAGATTCTGGCAAACAGAGGTGAGGGACACCATCCCTGCCCATCCTGGATAACAGCCATTGATGGACCTATCCTCCATGAATGTATCTAGTTCTTCTTTGAAGCATTATAGTCCTGGCCTTCACAACATCCTCTGGCAAAAAGTTCGACAGGTTGACTGTGTGTTGTGTGAAGAAATCCTTCCTTTTGTTTGTTTTAAACCTGCTGTCTATTAATCTCTTTTGGTGACCCATAGTTAAAGTTCTCAGAATCAGCCCAGAAATTTGCAGGATGTGGGCACAGAGTTCCACTGAGTATTGCAACCAGGTGGGTGTGGCAGAGAACACAACACACAAACTGAAAATAGACAAGGACAGAACAGCAGAGGGAAAAATAAGAGAACCAAGCAGCAGCCTGTTAGCACAGCATGACCCTGGGAAAAACCAGGGAGAGGGCCTTTGGCTCTGTTAGCTAAAGAGCTGTAAGATAAGAAACTGTTCCTTTTGGTTTTGATTCTATACGTGCAGACACAGGGCTTTGTATAGTCTTTGTAAATAAAAAAATTTGCAGAGAAATACTCGACTATGACCAGTTTCTAATCCCAACTATAACATCCCCAGGGCCCCAAAATTTGACTAAGCGCTCAAGTCAAAAAGCGGCAACTCTATTCTTAATATTACATGTACAGTAGCCGTCCCAACCTAGATCAGGACCCGACTATGCTAGGCCAGTCCCCGCCCAAAGGGCTTACACTCTCAATAGACAAGACAGACAAAAGGGAAACAGAGGCACAAGGAGTTGAAGTCACTAGCCCAAGGTCAGACAGACGATCAGTGGCAGAGACAAGATAAGAACCTAGGTCTCACTGATTTCCACTCTCATGTACTAGCCACTGGATCTGCTATCTGGCTAAGGCAGTAAAGCCCAGTTGATAGGTAAGAAATGCTTGAGTAAGGGAGTACCAGCCTGGGTTTGAGACAGTTTGGAGGATAAGTCTGTATCAAATTATGAACTCCATTTTGTTTTGTGAATGACATTTATGATGATAGTTTTCTTTTTGTGTTCCAGCATCCATTTTGTAGCACCGGCTTGACAGTCATTGAAGAGATTATGTTTTAAAAGTCTGTGATATAGCAATCAAGGGCCATTGAACTGAACAATACTTCCTGAGTGAGCTTTCTACCAGAAGGGTCATTGATTTTGTTTCTCTATCCAGAAGCTGACAGGACAGGGTTGGGGACTGCAACCTGGACCCCCCCACCTTGCAGCACCTGGGAAAACACAGGACAGAGTCAGCTTCAAAATGGGTGCTTTTCGAAGAAAGGGAAGCTCATTGAGGAAGGTCCCAGACAATTGGAAAAAGGCAAATATAAAGCCCATCTTTAAAAAAAGGGAAAAAGGAGAATCTGGGGAATTACAGACTGGTCAGCCTCACCTCAGTCCCCAAAAAAATCATGGAGCAGGTCCTCAAGGAATCCATCTTGAAGCGCTTGGAGGAGAGGAAGGTGATCAGGAACAGTCAACTTGGATTTACCACCAAGGACAAGTCATGCCTGACCAACCCAATTGCCGTCTATGATGAGATAACTAGCTCGTGGATATAGGGAAAGTGGTGAACGTGATATACCTTGACTTTAGCAAAGCTTTTGATACAGTCTCCTGCAGTATTCTTGCCAGCAAGTTAAAAAAAGTATGGATTAGATGAATGGACTATAAGGTGGATAGAAAGTTGGCTAGATCATCAGGCTCAGCGGGTACTGATCAATGGCTCGATGCCTAGTTGGTTCAACAAGGACAAGTGCATAATCCTGCACTTAGGATAGAAGAATCCCATGCACTGCTACAGGCTGGGGACCGACTGGCTAAGCGGCATTGCTGCAGAAAAGGGATTACAGTGGACGAGAAGCTGGATATGAGTCAACAGTGTGCCCTTGTTGCCAAGAAGGCTAACTGCAAATTGGGCTGCATTAGTAGGAGCATTGCCAGCAGATCAAGGGAAGTGATTATTCCCCTCTATTCAGCATTGATGAGGCCACATCTGGAGTATTGGTTCAGTGTTGGGCCTCCCAGTACAGAAAGGATGTGGAGAAATTGGAGAGAGTCAGCAGAGGGCAATGAAAATTATTAGGGGGCTGGGCACATGACTTATGAGGAGAGGCTGAGGGAACTGGGCTTATTCAGTCTGCAGAAGAGAAGAGTGAGGGGGGATTTGATAGCAGCTTTCTACTACCTGAAGGGGATTTCCAAAGAGGATGGAGCTAGGCTGTTCTCAGTGGTGGCAGATGACAGCACAAGGAGCAATGGTCTCAAGTTGTAGCGGGGGAGGTCTAGGCTGGATATTAGGAAAAACTATTTCACTAGGAAAGTGGTGAAGCCCTGGAATGAGTTACCTAGGGAGGTGGTGGAATCTCCATCCTTAGAGGTTTTTAAGGCCCAGCTTGACAAAAGCCCTGGCTGGGAAGATTTAGTTGGGTTTGATCCTGCTTTGAGCAGGGGGTTTGTCTAGATGACTTCCTGAGGTCTCTTCCAACCCAAATCTTCTATGATTCTATGAAGCCATTCTTTTGCCAGAAGCAAGATGACCAGGCCAAGAAGGTTAGACAGGCTGCTTGGCCTCAGGAATTAAGCCAAACCCAGAACTCACAGGGTTGGTGAGGCCAAACCAGGAGGTTGCATTCAGGAGTTTGTCATTTTCCAAAAATCTGTAACTCTCTTATGCTCTATTAAGAGTAAAGTGTTCACGGATAAGAAATTCCTTTGCTAAGCCTGTGTGCCTGGCTTCACAGCCACATTCTCCCAGAGGATGTAACTGGGAAACATCTATGTGAACTCTGGTGAGAACATGTCTAAGCAACTGGGGGACTGGGAGGGCTGTGGCACTGGTTCCGGGCCCTACAAAGAGAGACAGCAAAGTCCCACTGTCCAGGAAAGGTCATTCAAGCACACTTCCAGATGCAGAACCCCAGAGCCAGGAACAGTGATCAGTAACTACCCAGGTCCAGGGGGCTTTGAAGAAAATAGGATTCAGTGGTTGTAGCCAATCACAACAGACTGGAGTATGAAAGGGCTAAGTTCTGACAGGACTCAGTGTTCTACTACAAGAATGAAACACACAAACACTAAGGGGAAAATAGAGGTTCTGAACTTGCTTGCCCTGATGTCACTAACGCCTAAAATAGCAGGATTATGCTTAAATCTGCTACATTTTTTGGTTTTGCCCTTTAAAATCCTTATACTGCGCACAAGTTAGTATGCAAACTCAGAATTACTCATTACCAAAGAGCCATATAAAATGGACATGCCTCTATTCAATTGGATTTGTGAGATAAGTTAAGGAAGAGGCAGTTGTGTAATTTGCACACAAAATGGTCGGAATTGATCTAGAACAAACCTTTAACTTTCAAACTGGTTTAAATGGGGGAAAGGACCATTGGATAATTACATCATTTAACACATTGATTGTCTAAAAGTCAATTCTAATGATTTCAGAAATAGAGGGCATTGTGCTCTTCTCATTTTTAAGGAAAGGTTTTTGTTCAGTTCAGAGGAGTAAATGGTGACTTTTTAAAAAGGAGACAATATGGAAGGGCTGAAGAAAACAAAAGTTTCATTATGGCAAACAAGGCTTATTTCACAAAAGCAAAAAAAGAAAAAAAATCAATGGGACACAATTAAACTGGCTACATCTCCCCTTACAGTATAACAAAGTAAGAGAAAATTAAATGACTCCTACATATTTAGAATGCATAATTAAATGAGATGTTTGTGTCAGTCTGAATAAATATACATTTACTCTAAGATTATATTCCCTTGTTGCTATATTCGATCATTCTCCCAATAATTAAAAAAAAGTCCAGTACCTAAACCATACGATTTTTAGGTATTGATAAGGCTATAGCATATAGAAATGTGTCACAAGGAAAGTAACGATAATACTTTGTATATAGCACTTTTCATCGGACAAGGCCAAATCCTGGTTGCCTTACTCACATGAATAGTCAAGTGAGACTCTCAGCACAAATAAGGGTAAGCAGAATTCAGCCCTGGATCTCAAATGTCTAAATAAGCCTTTGTCTATATTAAAAGATGCATCTGTTTAACCAAAAAGTGTGTTTTTAAATTGAATTAGTCAAACCGGCACAAAGCTGTGTGGACACTCGTAAATTGATTTAATCCTGGTTTACATCCATTTGTAATATTTCAGTAAGAAACCTGGCTAAAGCAAAGAGATGCCAGGTTTACATTTATTCAAGAATACATATACAGGGGTTTGAAACAGTTTAACCAATTAAATATAACAAACAATTTTAGTTAAACTTGTGCAACTTGTATCAAAGGCCGGTCTAAGCTTCCATTACCCCTGTGAGGTAGGTCAACATTCTACTTCACTTATAGGACGTGAAACTGAGAATCATAAAGCTTCGTCCTGCAAAGCACCTCTTTTTGAAGCAATAAGAGGTGAGTATAATCAGGAAGCATTCAGCATCTCACAGTATCTGCGCATATGCCTCTTCTACATCAGTTTAGCTCCACTAGTAGCAGCACTGTATTGATTGGATGTGCTTTGAGCAGAGCTATCTGACATGGAAAGATGATTGGACTTGTGGTTAAAGCACTAGACTGGGATTCGGGAAATTCTTGGCTGTGACACAGACTTCCTGTGTAACTTAGGAAAATTATTTAATCTCTCGATGCCTCAGTTACATATCTGTAAAATGGGCATACTATTTTTCCTTCTTTCACACTCTTTGTCTCATCATGTAGATTGTGATGTCTTTAGGGAAGGGATAACTCCCTTACTAGGCTTATGTTCAACACCTAGCATGATAGGGATCCAGTCTCATTTGGGGCCTCCAGGTGCTGCTGGACCTACCAAATTCACAGTCCATTTTGGTCAATTTCATGGTCATAGGATTTTTTAAAATAGTCAGTTTCAGTGTTTCAGATGTTTACATCTGAAATTTTATGGGTTTGTACCCCTGGGGGTCCTGACCCAAAAGAGGGAGGGGGTTCACAAGGCTACTGGGGGGCAGGGTCGTCATGGGATTGCCACAATTACTTCTGTGGTGCTGCTGGGCAGCGGCACTGCCTTCAGAGCTAGCAGCTGGAGAGCAGCAGCTGCTGGCTGGGTGCCAAGCTCTAGAGCCAATGCCAGGCAGCAGCACAGAAGTGAGGGTCACAGGGTATAGGGGGATGGGTTACCATATGACCGGTTTTTCCCAGGAGCTTCCCCACCCCAGTCAGGGGCTGTCCTGGCCAGCAGCCACTGAGCTTCCTGCAGCCATGGGAGGTTCCCAGAGGTGGGTCTGACCCAGTTCTGAGAGCAGCCCCTCCAGAGAAAGAGGAAGTCCCGTCCCTCCACAGCCTGGGCTGAGACTAGCAGCTGTTGTCTGGCCAACAGCAGAAGCCCAAAGCTGGGGTACCCCCAGCCCTGCCCCTCCCATAATAGCCAGATTTCACAGTCCGTGATGCATTTTTCATGGCCATGAATTTGGTCAGGCTCTAAATATAAATAATAACGGCACTTAACGTACAATTCGTGGCCCATCACAGAGTTGCCTAGGGCATGCTCAGCCACATCAACTTCAAACCATGAAAAATCCCAGTGGGGTTATCATGCAGACCTAGCACAGGTAGACAGGTGGCAAAGATCCATCACTCCTGTTCTTTCCAAGAGTGTCTCCAGACGATGGGCTAGAGAACTTCCCACAAAGCCTTTTTCAATAGCCTCATCATTCCCGTTAACTGGAGAAGAGTGTTCCCAAGCTCCAGCAAAAAATAAATTCCATTGCCATGATCTCCATATAGTTTTAGGGGGGACCTTTTCTGCAGTGTGTGGAGCAGTGGGTGCCTCTGAAGGAAGGGACATCAACGATCCAGCTCTTGATCAAAGCATTTGACCCTGCCCAGAACAACTGCTGAGTACTTCATTTCATTCCCTCCATCCACTTCCACGCATGCAACCCTTTGCAAATGGTATTGAGACTTGCAGTAATGGAGGACATTATCAGTGGAGTGGGGCAGCAGTGATAGTCAGAAGAAAATATTTCATGTGGGGAAGCCCTGTATGTTTACACAGTGGACTCTTAACATCCTTAGGACCTCTATTATGCAGCTCATCTTCTAATCACTATACTGCTCCATGCTCTCCCGCTAGAACAAAGTTACACGGGTGTTCATAAATTAGACAGCAATGCAATTTTATTGCTTTCATCTAAACTGAACTTTAAACTCTCAGGGCTTCAGCAGCAGGCTTGAGAGCCTCAATAAAATCTGATGTGAATGGGAAGGGGAAAAATAGCATTTCACACATTGGTGGGCAGCTCAGAAGCCTGCACTAGGAGAACTGTGGAAGCCATCTGAGTTACACATCTGCGGCATCAAAGGACTAGGCACGGGGTAGGAGAAAACTAATGAAGTGCTCTTTAGTTGCTTTTGATTTGCTACTTAGGCTCAGACATAGGTGCTGGAACGAGGGTGCTGGGGGTGCTACCGCATCCCCTGGCTTGAAGTGGTTTTCATTATACACAGGATTTACAGTTTGCTTTAATGGCTCTCAGTGCCCCCACTGTACAAATTGTTCCAGCACCCCAGGCTCAGATCTCCACAGTCAAATGAAAGGGGCAATTTTATTTAATTTTCCACTAGAACTAGACTGTTAGATTCCACCCAGAATAATACAGTAAAATATGCCAGACTGAAGATTTGAAATTAAGTGTCTGTATAATATTTTGTGTGTTTTGGTTTATAATATACAAAAGACACCTATCCGAGACTCTAGGAGCTCTGACAAAATACTCCCGTATTTAGAGGATGCCCCTTACGCTGTCTATATGCATTTATCTCAAAGTTGCTATGTTTTCAGTTTGTTTTAATGTGAACGACGACTCACAAAGGGACAGTGTGTGACAGGATCAACTGATTTCAATGGAGCTACACAGATTTACACAAATGGAGGGTCTAGCTCAGCTTCTCTACCAACAACAACAACACGGTATCTCTTGCTCTTATTCATAGAGCATCTTGCTCCGTTGACTTCAATGAGACCACTCTTGAAGCAAGGTACTACTTGATGGCCTCCCAACCTGAAGCAAATACTCACCAGCAACTGCACACCATACAACATAAATGCTAACCCAGGAACCTATCCTTGCAACAAAGCCCGATGCCAGTTCTGTCCACATATCTATTCAAGTGACACCATCATAGGACCTAACCACATCAGCCATGCCATCAGGGGCTCGTTCACCTGCACATCTACCGACGTGATATTTGCCATCATGTGCCAGCAATGCCCCTCTGCCATGTACATTGGTCAAACCGGACAGTCTCTACGCAAAAGAATAAATGGACACAAATCTGACATCAGGAATCATAACATTCAAAAACCAGTGGGAGAACACTTCAACCTCTCTAACCACTCAGTGATAGACTTGAAGGCAGCAATTTTGAAACAAAAAGCTTCAAAAACAGACTCCAAAGAGAGACTGCTGAACTTGAATTAATATGCAAATTAGGTACAATTAACTTAGGTTTGAACAGAAACTAGGAATGGCTGGGTCATTACACTAATTGAATCTATTTCCGCATGTTAAGTTCTCCTCACACCTTCTATGAGTCATCTCGATTATCACTTCAAAGGTTTTTTTCTCCTGCTGCTGATAGCTCATCTCAACTCATTGGCCTCTTACAGTTGGTATGGGTACTTCCACCTTTTCATGTTCTCTGTATGGATAAATACCTCCTGTTTGTGTGTTCCATTCTATGCATCCGAAGAAGTGAGCTGTAGCCCATGAAAGCATATGCTGAAATAAATTTGTTAGTCTCTAAGGTGCCCCAAGTACTCCTGTTCTTTTTACTTGATCGGAGTAAGTATACCAGAGTCTGGCCCTCTGCAGGTAATTCACATTCATGCTGTTGAAAGATAATGCACCCAGTAGGTCATGTCACTGTTTTAAGATGAACACATGACCAAAATATTCCTTCAAATACTCACCAGTGATGTGACCAATCTCCTTCATTTCTCTCCTATCCCTCTCTTCAAGAATTCACACAATGGGGCTGTGGAGGACATATTGATGACATGTCTATGTAATCTACTGACACTGAATTGTCTCTGTTTCCAGAAGTGGGAGCAATATCTGGCTGTTAACACCTTTTGTCTTATGGAAATTGTCAAAACAAACAAACAAACGAGCTGGGAAAAGGGATAAACTAGGTGTCACAGGACAGGAAGGGAAAGCTGCAGCAAAGCTATTACCCTATTGTGCAAAATAAAAAATGGAGGGTGCAGAAATTCTATATTCTTCATCTTATCAACGTGAAAATACATGGACAGTCAGCGCTATTATACATAGTATTTTAGGAAGGCAGAAAGACATATATTTGTTTTGAAATTCATCAGATAACTTCAGTAAATCACATGTCAAAATGTTTATTTTTAAAAGTGAGGGTTCCAAGAACAGCTTCTTTTGCTTATGTTAAGCCACATAAAACACAATATATGAAATAAACTCAGCTGCTTAATCAGAGAGACAAAATGCCACCACGGAAGATTTCCATTTAAAAAAAATATGGTTGTGACTTGCAAATACATTTTTAGAAGCAATTTTATTACAAAGTGTCCCATCAAGCAACATCTTGAATATTCTGGCTAACAGCACACATTCCTCAGTGCCGGCGGTGGGGAGGAGGGGTGTTACAGAGAGCTCAGAAAAGGTTAGACAAACAATATATTGAGACTTGAACTGGTAATGATTTTAATACCTGAAATTTTTAGGGTCTGTTCTCTGGCCAATGCATGCTCATAATTTCAATGTCTGATAATGGAAGCTACAATCAGGTGATTAAAAAAAACAAAAAACAAAAAACAGACCGCTTAATCTGATTCCCTGATATTTTGTTCTCTCTCTATTTTCAGAGATAAGTTTAGCACGGGTAAAATGTGCTGGCTTGACAATCCTGAATTGCTCTTTTTACCCATAGAACAGCATGGGTAGGGGACAGGTCTTGCAAGTTTTTCACAACACCCCTCCAATATTGCTCAGCCCCAAGTTAGCAAGTAAGAGTTAGACTCTCTTCTGTTCTTTGGGACCTGTAATTAGGCACCTTCTGATTCCCAGTGCTGTCATCCTAAGATTAGTAGCCAAGATTTTCAAGAGTCACCTGTGATTTGGGGCACATCATTTAAGTCACCTTAGAGGGGGCACAATTTTTCAGAAAGTGCTGAAAGAATTCTCTGTAATTCAGACCACTTTAATGTGTCTCAAGTTGAACACCCCAAAATGGAGGCTCCCCAATCACTCACCACTGCTGAAAATCTGTCTTAGGCCTACACTCAGGGCTACACTAGCGTAGCTGAAGTCAAAATATCTTAGCTCGATTCGCCACCGTGAGGACGGCCAGCTGAGTCAACTGCTGCAGCTCCCCCATCGACTCTGCTTACTCCTCCTGCCAAGGTGGAGTACAGGCGTTGATTAGCGGATCAATTTACTGCGTCCAGATGAGACATAATAAATCGATCCCCAATACATCGAGCACTACCCGCCGATCTGGAGGGTAGTATAGACGTACCCTTATTTAACACCCTCAGAAATCAGGGGTCTGCTGTGCAAGGGTGCTGTTCAGAGGTATAGAAACAGTCTCTTCCCCAAAGAGCTGACAACAATTTAAAAGTACAAAGATAGGCAAAGGTTCAGGGAAAGGGATAAAACCTACAGGCAGAATGCTCAGTGATGTTGAGAAGACACAGTTCTACATTCATTATATATCCCATCAACCAAAACAGTACTTGGACTACAGTTTAGGTTGCCTATGTGCCAGAACCAATCAATGCAAGGAAATCTCAAGTTAAGAAAACTAACGGCTGCATGCACCATAACACACGTATTATATTAACTAATCATTCACACAGACTCTGCATCTGCAAAACACGTTCCCTGACACTTTGAACTAACAAAGAAACACAATGAACATCTCAATTTTCTGGGGCTTGGGGTTTTTGCTTTTTTTTTCCTAAAACAACTTTGCTCTAAGGAGAGGTTGATTAGACCTGGAACTCCAGCACGCACATTGAAAAGCATTCAAATAGGAGATCCACATTCTATTTCACACAAAAAACAGTTGCATTATAAGCTAGCTCAATCTATAGAACCACTGCAACATGTCCATCACTATAGAATCTGAATCCAAATTATACCATAACTGGCATAACTTCTGCACCAGCCATGCAGAAATTTATTTCTATTCTTTCATATGCTGCTATCAAAATCTTTTAAAGAATTATCCCTAAAATGAACAAACATAGCTTGGTCAGGCACTCACCAAACAATTTAACCTTCAAATTTATTTTTGCAGAGAATTTGAACCTGTTTCCAGCTCTGAAGAAGCTCATGAAACCCTAGGTGAAGCAGTTAAAATAAGGAGGAAGAATGATGGATACTTATGAAACTAGTGTGCTTTAACAGAGCATTGAACTGGCAGCAAAGACTGCTGAGTTCTAGGCTCACCTCTGCCATAGGTTGCTATGTAGAAAGGAGCAAGGCATTTCTCCATTCTGTGCCTCAGGCCTGGTCTACACTGAGGTGGGGGGGGCAATGGATCTAAGTTACGTGAATAACGTAGGTGAAGTCGACGCACTTAGATCGACTTAACAGAGTGTCTTCACTGCGGTGATATGACTGCTAGCGCTCCCCCGTCGACTCCACCTTTATCTCTCATAGCAGTGGAGTACAGGAGTCGACAGGAGAGGGCTTGGGGATCGATTTATTGTGTCTAGACTAGACAATAAATCGACCCCTGCGGGATTGATCACTGCCCACCAATCCAGCAGGTAGTGTAGACATACCCTCAGATTATCCATCTGAAAAAAATGGACCCTTGAATATCCAAAGTCTAGTCTACCATTAGAGTTTTACTCATCTGAGGGACAGATATGTCTCTGAAGTTTGACTTATAGTGCACAAAGATTTCTGTGTAAAAAAGTCTAGGCACTGAAGTCCTTAAATGCTTTAACCTGGAGAGTTTACTCTCTCTGCAAAGGAAACATTTTCTCTGGCTGACCTTTTAAACTCTGCAGCAAACCACTTTCCAAACCAGAAACCTCACTTGCCCGAAATAATTGTGCAACCCTTATTCATGCTGATGAGTACTTACTCACACAAATTGTCTCAATGAAGTCAATAATGAAGTCAAAAGGATTACTCATGTGAGTAAATGTTCTTCAGGGTGTGTGAGGGTTGCACAGGCTAACCCTTGATGTTCCTCGTTACATTTAGATCATAACTGTAGACTAATAATTGCCTTCTTCACAAGGATTTTGGGAGACCTCAAAGTACTTTGAGGCAGTCAAAACCAACCATAACAGTAAACATAATGACAGGTTTCAGAGTAGTAGCCGTGTTAGTCTGTATCCGCAAAAAGAATAGGAGTACTTGTGGCACCTTAGAGACTAACAAATTTAATAAACATAACATAAAGCAAACCTTTTAAAATCTTGTTACTTATTATTACCTATGCCCCCACTTTCTCTCTCCCTGACTTGGAAAGTAATTTTGCTATTCAGGGGTGATATTCCCTCTCCCTTCAAGGCCTGCATATGTTTGACACTATTTGGAAAACTGACTAACAGGATGTTCACTTTTACCAGGCCATTAATTGATAACACTTAATTAATCTGCCGTGTGAAAGATCAAATGAAGATTGTGTCCCACAACAAGCAACATATATTGACTTTGTTATTCCAATTATGTGGCTGGCCAGACTAGCCCTTTGGTACAAGACTTAACCTTTGAATCACCCTCAGCTCAGAACTAGATCAGCTCCTAGGGATCTGACCTGAAAAAGACCTTGACACTGCCAGAGCTCTATGTGCTCTGAAATGTTCCACCCTGTGCCTGTCATAGCCTAGTGCTTGTGTTGTCATTTGCAATTACACATGTGTTAAACAAGATGCGTAGATAAGAGGCTGATAATTAGCAGGGTGGTCTGATTACAATTCACTCTTTTATATTGGTGAGCATTTTTTCTTTATTTTTTGCTTTTTTAAAAACAAGAGATAAAAGAATGCTAGGAAAAGAGCAATTAGTTTCAGGCACAACTGGGTAAGTACAGCAGACAAAAGGGCAAATTGCCTTTAGCAGACAATTTATGAATCAGCTGTAGATTTCTAAGTCAGTTTTTATTTTTGTTTCCTTGGGTTATCTTCCATTAAATTGATGGGGAACATCATCAGAGGCAGTTTTGGTGTAATTTAGTATAAGAAAACAATTTCAAATATATTCATCAGATTTTTCATGGCTTTCTTTGTGGATTGTTTACACTAGCACCACAGCAATAGGCTTTCTCTAGGCACTAATTTTGTTATTATGCCAGCTCTCCAAATCTACATTTTTCCCTGCCCCCACCAAAAAAGGCAGTACAAAATTCTGTTGTAGACACAACACATGTGTACAGCATATTTAAATGCCACAATCCTCTAACTTCACTCTGTCAGATAGGTAAATGTTTATCAGACCACAATATAGGATTAGCTTTGAGGATGGTTATAGTACAGTGTAATTATTCAACAGTCCAAACATGGGTATGTTACACAGGAATATACACTGCACATGACCTCTGCATGCTACTTGCTTTGGGCCATCCTTCTGCAGGCTGAGTATTACCCTATTATGCAAGTAGCCCCAATCATTTCAATAGAACCAGCTGTGCAGCAAAGACTCAGCAGTGTGAAGGTGGCAGAGTCTGGCCCCATATGAGCTAAATTCTGACTCAGACTTTGAATTTGTAAAAAGAAGACACACACACACACCCCTTGTGTGCTACTCAGAGATTGGATCCAGGTGTATAGAGATAAGTGGAACTACTTGCCTGCTTACTCCCCTGAAGTAGGTGTGTGGCAAAGGAATAGACGAAGGTGGAAATTGAAAAGAAATATTGTCTCCACCTCATTCCTCACTGACCACAGCAGCTGAGCCAGCACAGGGAAGATAGTGATTTACTCTCAGTATAGGCTACCAGTAAGTTAAACTGGTGTCGCTGGCTCTCACAATGTTGTCACAAATCTTGCAATATTTGCAGTTTTTCTTAAAGCCCCAGTTCCTGGAGTCAGGTGATTATGCGAGAATCTGAGTTCTGTTGTGGTATTAAAAAAAAAAGTTTCTAACCCCCATGATTGTGGAGAAAAGCTTGAGAATGTGAATCCGACAGGCTCAAAAACCCCAAGGAAAATAAAAAGAGCCCAAAATGTATGACTGGCTTAAAAATCTGACTTTTAAAACCAGTTTTATGACTTTTGGACAGAGGATTTGTCAATACTGTCTAAGCCCCTGAAGCAAGGAGAAAGCAAAGAAAGAATTGGAACTCAGAGAGGTCTCTGAGTCATAGTGTCTGCTGGGAGGGAGCTGCTTACAGGCTGCCCTGCACTCAGGGTGTGCTTAAAGTCACAACCCAGCCCATGATGAAAGTGGTCTTGACTCTGATCTCGCTTACACAGGTGTAAATCAGGAGTAATGCCATAGATGACAATGGAGCATTGTCAGTGTAAAACTTGTACAAGAGGGAGCAGAATCAGTCTCTGTATTAGCAAATGCAAATACCATATATCTAATACTCACATTGCTTCTTAAAACATCAAAGCTTATTCTATTTTCAAATATGCACTAAGTGACACAGAGGGTGAGTGCATTAGGCTTTTCACTTCACCCAAAAAGGGCTAGCAAACTGGTTCCCTAAAACAACTTCCTTGACACACACCCACAAAACACCAAATGCCAATCTAAACTATTCTCCCTCCTGATACAGCACTACAGGACATCAGTAATGTGGCATAATCAAACGTATGAGCCAGCAATAGCTCACACACAGCTGTTGACTCTGAAATATATTTTATTTTGAGAGAGAATACTGGCCAAAAAACATGGTTTACTTATTCTTTTCAAGAAACGCAATACGGTCTTTAACCTATATATACTTAGGTATGTAGGCAACCAGCAGGGCTGTATAGAAGGGACTTGTATTGAATGCATCATTTGGAAGATGGCACTTCAAACAAAAATACTGTAAATACTCCTTCCAAAAATACGGAAAATCAACTGCACCACTGAACCCTAGTGAAGAGACTTAATACTGGGGCAAGTCTTGACTTCACAGCCTTCTGGGTAAGAGGCAGGAGTACTACCAAATGAACCAAAGGGAAATGAGATGCATTTAAAGATAAATGAAGATATGCTAAGGCTTACGTGTGCTATCAAGCAATAAATATACTAGGAGTAGGAAGTGCAAAAAAGTAATTAAGGTTAAGAAAGAGGCATAGGCAAGCTATAAAACATGAGGCAGAGAGGAGGACTAGAAAGATTGCAGAAGGAAGTTCAGAGAATGTAAAGAAAAAAAATTAATACAGAAAGCAAAGGAAGAGACAGTAAGGAAGATTACATGAGAGGTTAAGATAAATAAGATTTTTTTCAAGTTCATAAAGAATAGGAGTCCATTGTTGGAGACAGAAGAGTATTTTCCTCTAAGAAGGGATGGCATGGAAATGTTGTTAGAAGAAAAGGCAGACATTTCATTGGAGCAAAATAAAATCAAATGTTGTTCTTGGACTAGTTTTCACAAAGAAACAGATATGAATTTCCCAGGAAACGATGTACCCATACTGGGCAAAATGATGTAGTTTAGATAATAGGATGCATGTTAATTGACCGATGCATAGATTATGATGTGACAAGAAGTATCTCTCTCAGGATTGAATGGCTAAATGTGGAAGGAATCTAGGGCTGCACCAGCAGAAATGACTAGGAAACTAGCACTTCTGAAGATGAACAAAAGGTTAAAAGGAGGTCAGAATTGAAAATAAGCTACCACACTTGGTCAGGACAATAGTCATAACAGCGGGAAGTGATTATTGAAGTCCCAACAGAAATATCTGCTCAGTTGCAGATAGGTGGCTCGGTGGGAGCTAGCACTTCCTCCATACTATGGTGTTCACCTTTAAAATGTCAACATTTGCCGCTTGGAAGTATCCTGCTTTACACTGGTATTCCCTGTTCTAAGCATGGGGAATACCTTTAGTACCACAACTCACACTAATTATTCTCCAGCAGCGGCATTCTATGAGAGACATCTGTAACTACCTCACAAGCAGCACACTGAAAGCAAAGTCACTTCTCCTTTCTAGAACAGCTGGAAATTTTTCTTTTTTTTGGAGGGGGGGGAATTCCATCCCAAAATGACCTTTTCTAAAAATGCTTTTTCCCCCCACCAAAAATTGCAGATACTGTTGAAACTTAATTTTTCACCAAAAATATCATTACTTTAACAGTTTCTTTTTCAAAATCTTTATCAATGCAGTTACTGCAGTGTTTAAGTCACCAGTTTTTGGTAACCATTTGGATAAAAAAATTGAAAAAAATTCAAACGTTTGTAGAAAATGGTTCTGGTTTTCAAAACTGAGGCAGTTTGAAGTTTTCCATGAGAATAGGCTTTTCCTTCTTCAGCCAGCACAGTTACACGTTAACATAAAGTAAACTTGGAACTACGAAACACAATGGGCAGCAGAAGCATTGGAGTTACCTGTTTGACTGGAGTGTTGCTAAGGAAGCAGAGGAACACCCAGTACAAAGGCTGTGGCCAGGGGCCATGGCCGGGGCCTCTCAGGGAATTTTCCTCTCATTACATGTGACGTTTATTTATATATTTATTTACAGTGGACTCTGTTGCAGCCTGGATGCCTTTGGCAGTGGGCTAAGGAAATGAGCCTTTCATTGAGACAGAGAAGACCCATGAAAAGCATGAAGAATTGAAATGACAAGGCTGTGCTGATAGCTTGTTGAATGAATGAATGAACTGAATTGAAATTTACATTTATATAGAACCTTTCATCTACACTGTATCGCACCGCTCTGAACACTGCGCTGCGGAATCACTTCGCAAGTGCAACCACATCTGGGATGGAAGTAGAACATGACAGCATATTGCCGTGTTCCAAAATCTGGTCTTCCAAATATGGCCACCAGCGATGGTGAAGAGTAGAGAATCTGCCATGAGTGAAAAAGTTCTCGAGAACAGAAAGTGGAAAGCTTCAGGCTAAGAAGGCTGGGAAGACATGCTAGGTGCAACAGGTGGTATTGCTTAATTTAGGACCATAATCTATGCTTATGATGCACGAGAAGATGCAGTACTCTAACTTAGTGGCTCTGTATGAATGAGAGCCCTCTGGTACCCTCATCACAGATAAAGTGCTTGTTAATACTATCTACAAACTGCTTTAGCTCAACTTGTACCAAGCCTGTGGCGTGCGTTTGTTTGTTTTAAGCAGAAGGACCAAGGTTCTAGACTCACATCCCAATGTACACATTTGATTTGTATGAAAAATTGCATGTTGTATGTAAACACTACCACATTGCTCCCAAATGCTGACTGAGAACTTTCAGCACAAAAACAATGTGCCAAAACATCAGCACCAGCTGGAGATTCCAACTCATGGGAGCATCACCTTCTAGACTTACACATCCTTTAGACATACTAATCCAAATGATCAGAAAGGTCCTGTAAATGTCCTCACCTCAAAGTTATCATCTTTTACTCACTTGAACCACCACTCTGGAAGTCAACATAGACCCCTCTGCTGCCACTGATCTGCTTTCTTCAGCGAGTCAGCACTACATCCACACTGAGAAAACCTAGCTGCGCTGCTTGCGCTTCCTATCACAAACTACAGTGAATGGCTGCTGCATGTCTCTGAAGGTCAGTGGTGGATAATAGGATTCCTATAAATGCAGTACAATTTGTAAAGTTCTTTGAGATCCTTTCAGATCTGTAGCAAAATTCTTGAAAGAGGTTGGGTATGTCACTTAATCAATATTGCCTGTGCCAAGAATTCAAAACTCATAAGACAGAACCCTAAAAATCATGCCACCTTCCTAAAAGTCATGATTACACACACACACAACCAACCAATCACCTTTTTTGGTCAGTTTCCTGTTTTTTAACTCTCTCTGCCTGCCCCCAACATGGACACGTCAGTTACAGGTTAAACATTCACCTGCTGCCGGTTTCTCTCACCCCCTAGCCCTGTCCAGTGACCCAGAGCCCTCTTTTGCATGCCACTCCATGACTGCCCCTGCCCTCCTTGCACCTTAGCTCCTCCCACATGCAGGCTCCAGCACTCCCTGCCCCCAGCTCTTCCCCTTGCAAGCTCTAGTGGCCCTGCAGTCTCCAGCCTCCTTAGCCTGCTCTAGCAGCTGCTGCTCCCCGACCTGGCAAACTCTGGCAGCTACCTCCAGTCTGTGACAAAGGAGGCTGCCCTGGGCTCTTCCCTCCGTAAATCCCCCCCAACCTGGACCTGGGTGCTGCGGGACAGGCAGTGGGGCAGTTGCTCCTGAGCTGAGGAAGGGAACAGCTCCAATAGGTTGTGCCTACTCTGTCCTGTCCAGAGTGCACAGGGGTGCCAGCAGGGCTGGCCCTAGACCAAATGGTGTCCCAGGCAAGAAGAGTCTTTGGTTCCTCCCAGCATTTGTTGGACCTTGGAATACCTTGGGGGTTTTATTGCATTTGTAGCCCATTTCACAACTTTGATACATGATTTGCATGCATGATTTATCCCTGTCATATAAGACAATATATTTGCATGCTAGGAACTGTAAATCTATATTTATTCATGCTAACAACAGAAACAGCACCCTGAGCCCAGCGTCCCCCAAGCACAGCACCCCAGGCAGTTATCTGGGTCACCTGCCCCCAAATCCGGCCCTGGGTGCCAGGCTACTACAGTCAGCATCTACCCAAGCGGCACCACAGCCAAAAAAGGGACACATGGGGAACTCAGGCAGAATCCCCGAGCTACCTGTGGTTGTTCATGAGACTGCGAACTCCAGACAGCCCAGAATCACAACATTCACCATAATACTGTCATTAACCTCTTTATGGCCCTTTTTACCCACCTGAAAGAGATGGATGTTACCACTGACCTCACAGGGGCACTCTGAGTAATTATTCACTAAATATTCATAAAGAGCTTGGGATCCGTGGGTGAGGCATGCACTTTATCTTTGTTATTATTCTTGAAACAATGGTCTTTTGCACTATAGTGAGGGGACCTTGCCTCCTAGTGGTAAGCACTAATGCTGATTAAAGTATTGGAGACTCCTGCTGCTGCAATGGTGGAGTTTGGCATCAAAAAGCAGTAAGGTCATTGGTTCAGACCACAGGAGGGTAAGATTTTCCACGCATGGACACAACAGTCGTTAGATAGGAATAACAGGCTTGTGGTTAAGGCAGCGAGCTGGGATTTAGGAAATCTGGGCTCAGTTCCTCGCTCTGACACAGCTTTCCTGTATCACCTTGGGCAACTCACAATCTCTTGGGGGATGGGAGAGCAGAAATAATAATCCTTTCATTGTCTATTTGAGACTGAAAATTCTTTGAGGATAAGTGATGGGGAGAAAACGCCAGAGCACACAGTGCTAGGGCCAATCCTTTACCAGTGGAGCGATCCCTGGGATGCAAAGATAACACCATAGATTGCAATAGCAGACAGGGAAACAACAGACATGAATAAAGGACTTCTACAGAAGCACAGTTTAGGTAAGGGAAAATGTTGACAGTGTCCTGGAGATAAGATGACAAACAAGAGAGAGATGGGAGAAAAAGATAAATTCAAGTTCAAGGGTGACTCTAAGGCTTCTGGCTATGCTAGCAATGTCATGGTCTAAAAAGTTGAGTTCGAAATATTGGGACATTGTACCACAAAAACTTTAATCTCTGAAGCATTTAGTAGTTGGAAGTCGTAGTGTAACAACAAGCAGAAAGAGCCCAGGCCTGCAGATAGATGGAGGGCAGAGAGTTGAAAGAATAAGGAAAATGAAAGATCAAAGTCAGATCCCATGATCGATACTAACAATGAGATGTGCCAGAGGGAGAAAACATGTGGTAAAAGGCAAGGGATGGAGCCCTGAGGGGCTTGATAGTTGGGGCTGGAGAAGACATTTTAGGGCCTTCACTTTAAAAAGAACTTTAAAAAGGTGGCGATGTTGGAGAGGGGGAAAAGATAATTGGAAAGGTAGGAGCTGGAATAATGCATTGATCAGTAATGTTGAAAGATGTCCAGTGTCATGGAAGGAGGGGAAGAGTAAAAGACCTGTGAGCACAAGCTTGGAGGGGATCGTTTACAACTCATAAGAAGGCACTCTCACTACAGTGGAAGCCCTGCAATGCAGAACACAGTCACGGTGCTGGGAGAAGTGGTGAGAACCATGCGTGAGGACCATTTCCCTTAGAGCTGTGCTGGAGTATGAAAGGCTGAGGACAGGATAATGATTATTCTGGAACAGCCCAGAGTGCAATCCCTTTTTTAAGAAAGGGAGGGAAGGGAGCAGCTCTGAGTGTGTCAAGGAAAGGAAGCTCCATTGAGGATGAAGTGGTTTATAAGGGCTGAATATAAAGCTGAGATAATAGATGGGTGTGCAGTGAGAAAGGAGGTGAGACCAATGATGAAAGGCTGTGGTAAGGGAAGAAGTCAAGTGAGGAGGAGGAGGAAGGTGCAAGAAGATTGGGGGTGAGGAGGAGTCAAGGAAGCAATGGGTTCAAACTCACGTTCAATGCACTACACTTGGAAGGGAAAGGAATGAAAAACATAGTACTGGGAAGGGGAGAGTGACACTCCAGAATGGGGGCTGAATGTTACCAGCATTCTCACAGGTAGCTGACTAGAATTATTGGGTTTCCATGCTCAGTGGGTATTAAACAGGGATTTCCACATAGCTCTCCTGGCATCCTTATGTCTGGGCCCCAGTGGGCCTTCACAGAGGCAACAGATGCACACAGGTGAATAGGGTGAGCTGTAAGAGGAGGCAAAAATGTCTGTGAGGTTGTGCAAGAAAAACAAAGAGGGTGACAGAATTGTAGATAGAATGGGTGGATTGGGGAGAACAGGATTAGCAAAGGATGGATGGAGAAAGGTGATGAGCTGAAAGCAATGGGAAAGGGTCCAGGTTTTTGCAGGGGAGGGGGAAGGAATAGATGAAGAAAATGTGGGCGTAGGGAGAGCACAGGTAAGGTGGGCAAACAAAATATAAACCGCTATCATGGCAGTGAGTGCTGGCACAAAAGAAAAATGTTCTTCCGTAAAAGATTCCTATTAAGTGATTTTGCTTGATTTTTTTCACTCCACTCATGAGTTATCAATCTCCCCACCCATAAAGATGAATGCCATATCGGTACTAAGCCATCAGATATCCTCAATTTATCACTATTTAATATATATTAAAATGCGCTTACCTCTGATTGCAAAAACAAACAAAATAAGGCAACATAAATCAAAAGAAAGGGAGAAGGAGGAACAGGAAGCTGAACAGACAGACAGACAGGAGGAGGGATTTGTTTGTTTACAGCAAGACTGGAATTTTTTCCCTGAACTACACTTCTGCCCATCACAACATCCAAACTCAAGACAACCTCCCCTAGAAATGTTTAAAGGATCTTACAGAGCAAATCATATCAGTAGCTTATTAACCTCTCCCCATCCCCCAGTATAATGATCAGTGCTGGATGGAAAGATGGGGGTGGGGGAAGCCGCACCAGAGTAAAACTCAGCAACCCTGCATCTCTCCCTCTGATCCCATTATAAACTAACACAATATTTTTCTCCAATTTTCAGCCGGTATTGAAACTCACAGCAGAAAAGATACTGAAAGCAGCAGGAGCCACGCAGGGGTGTCAGACTTCAGAGCGGACACTACCTTGGGACCTGGGGGGGCCAGTAAATCAGTGCACGCTTGTCAACAGCTCCAAGCTGCAGGAATTACTCAAGCAAAAATAACAAATGGCTGTCATTGTGGAGCCAAAAACCTGTGATTATAATTATCACATCCCCAGTGACCTTGCATAAACTTTAATCCCTCTCCAATGAAGCATTTAAATAGCCTGCATCTACTGGCAGGGGACCGTGTCCCCTTAGTTGAAAATACAGAGGCTAGGAGAGAAACGAGCCACAAAGAAACCACCAAACTCTTCCATGTCTTACAACTTGTATTAAAGGACTGTACAAGAAAAGCATTGTCACTGTCATTTTAATTGATATTGTATTGTCATCCTGAATTCAAAATGCTTCGGCTGAATCTAAACTCAGCTCAGCCAAACCCCGGGCATTTTAATCAGTTGAAAAGGTCAAACGCCACCAAGTTTTCATGGCTGCATTGAGTGGGTCACTGGATTGAAACAGCACACAATGTGTGCTGGTGGAACAACACTGGAGAGGCTAGTCTGGGCGGACAGGTGAGTTCCACACAGGAGCTGTGGAACATAACCAGAACCTGAACTGATGCATCAGCATTTGTGAAGCTCCTTTTCAGGTCCTGGACACAGGTGCTGTTTTTGCCTGGTCCTTCCCTTTTGGTCATCCTCAGCAGCCTTTGATTATATGATAATGGAGCTTTATTTGACAGAGAAGTGGAAATAATTTATAGTGACGTTATAATCATTGATGTTATTTTAACATATTCCAGTAACTATAACCTTGGGCTCATAAGAGCGTTCAGATACGACTGTGATGGCTGCCGTCGAAAACTCTAAGATCTTTTGATTCCATTGCTAGTGACTGAGATGGGAAAGAATGGAATAATGAAAGAATGTCATATTCCAACAGTTCTTTTCTGTTACCCAGCCTGAGACATTTTGGGAACCTAGTTTTTCACACCTCACCCTATCTTAGGTCTATAACTCTTACAGTAGTTGTGACAGCTTGAGCATATTGCTTTGAAATTGTTCTAATGAATGACCTGGTTACTAGTATAACTCAGGCCATATAATTTGGCTGCACCTAAATATACGGTAATTCCAGCCACATCTGTGTTGTCTACTACTACTGCTATGCCCAGGCCTTCTCCTGCACACACATGCATAAACTATGAAACAGTTTTAGCTCTGGTACCACAGATCCATATAGCAGTGACTTCCTGTCATCCTCTGATAGTGCTGAGGGATTGGAGGAGGTGAGAGGACAAAATTCATTGTTTCATTTTTAAATGGATGTTGTGTTTGGTTTTGAGTCTTTCCTTTTTTAAAAAAATACAGATCTAAAAGGAAACAAGCCATGACAGATGCTAGTTAGACATCTAGATAAGAAGTAAGGTGCCTGATTTAAAATTCCCAAAATCTAAAAATGTGGACCTCAGTGGATCATTCAATGCACAGGAAAAGTCAGTTGCTGAGAAAGGGTTGGAAATCAAGAGCTCCCAGGGCCAGTTCATGGACCAATAAACTGCATCTCTGTTTCAGCATATTATTAAGCCAGTAAAGGAACTGGGGGTGTTTCTTTCCCACAAACTATTGGAAACCATTTGCAAATAAGCTAAAGAGAGAGAAAATAATAGTTCCCTTTGTAGCACTTGAGAAATTGGAGTGTGAGTGTTTATCATCAGAATTTGGCTTGTATAGGCAGGAAATCATACTGCCTAGCTAGGCAGAGAGTAGCTCTGCCTGCGTGATGTGTTTTGAGGTTAGGTGTGGATTGTTAATTAAATGTGTAGCTTTGGGATGGGATTTTCAAACAGACATAAGTGATTTAGGAGCACAACTCCTATTAAAATTCAAAGGGACTTGTGCTCCTAAGTAATTTAGGGACTTTTCAAAATCCTGCCTTTGGTCTTTGTCTTTTTACCCCATGTTTTTTACCTTGTATGTGTCTGAGGGGTGATGCTATTGTCCTAATCCCAGGCATGTGGTAAATATTCTAAGATGTTGCACAAAAGCTAGACGCATGATACCTGTGGATTTCAGTGGGACTCATGTGTCTCTGTAACTTGGTAATTTTTGAATAGTTTCAACATCAGTGTAGGCTAAACTTCCAATAAATAACACATACGTCTCTCTCCACATTATGGGGCACAATGCTTATCTCTGAATCACACAGTGGTTCTCAATTTCATACTGAGAACCCTTACTACACAGGGAGCAGCTATTGACATTAATGGGAGCGCCACATGCAGAACAAATAGACAATAGTTTCATACTGAGAAGAGAATTTCACCCACATTGTTCATATTTGTCACATAGACCCGTGAAATACAACTGTCACTGGGGGAGGGGAACACAACCCGTTTGAGTCTGCCCATCTCTACCTTCTCATCCCATCCTCTGTGCTCAACTGCATCTGATACCACTAGAACCAAACAGGCAATCTGACATTAACAGCTTTTATCATTTCATAACACTGACTCCCAGCAGCTACAGATTCCATGGTATTTTCTTGTGGTGACGACGCTCAAAAGAAGCCTCAGGATTTTATGAAAGGCCCAAAGCAATCTCTAGCATTGTAATATTTTGACCTGCTAGAGAGCCCATACCACAGTACTGCTCTATACTGGTGAAAATGCAGCACCACCTGGACAAACAAAGATGTAACCCCTGAGAAATCACCTCATTCGGCTTCTTTTAGCTAACAAGGACTGCACATAGCACACGGGTTGCTTTAAAAGATGGAAGGAGGATAGAGGTTATAAGAGAGGATGAGATGTGTAACACACTGGTCCTTCCTCATAGGGCATCACCAAGCATGAAATAGAGGCAGACTGTATGGGGAGGAAGTCCCTAAGCCAAGTGCAATCCTCCAGAGTTCTGGTTACCAGAGAAGCATCTGAATTATGAACTTTTGGAGATTGCCCTGGCACTAGATCCATAAGTAATTTGCAACGAGGCAGGTTCCCAGCATGTTTTCACATGCAGTTTGGCTGTGGGGAGACTGGTGATTGTCCTTTTTTAATGTATCCCCCTAGTGGTCAAACGGTACTGGCCATAAGACTAACACATCTCCACTGGGATTTATTCTAACAATTCAAAACTGTCAAGCAGACACCAGTTTCTTTTGTTTTGTTTTGTTATGTTTTAAATATAAAGTTAAGCAAACATTTCGCTTCTAAGTTATGTTTGCTTCTTTCTCTCCCCTCCCTTCCTCCACATGAAATTCCCCTTTTGAACAATTACATTAGCATGAAGCCCAGGCTGGGCAATACTTCATCTGGGGACAGTAACAGGTTTGAGGTCCACTCTCTTGTGACCCTTTGGGGAGAAACAGGGGATCTTGTCTCTTTAGAAAAGGGAGTTTCTCTGCTTTTCAAAGCACACTCACTTCTTGTCCCAGAAGGTCCCATGTTACCAGACCTTGAAATCACGATAGAATGACATATAGAGGAACCACTTCAGGTAATTTTTACACGTTACTAAAAATAAACCTATTCTAAGGCCCAATCACCCTCCTGAGATCTCACGCTGCTCGTGGAAGGAAGGGTCAGCATTCTGAGGCATCATCTCCCCTGTTCCCTACCTTGCAGATGACCCGTCCACAAAGCTGGGGAGGCTGTGTGCCAGGGCCAGGAGGTAAAAAGCCCTTCCACCATTCACAGTGTAAACCCTAGACACATGGCTCCACTGGAGCCAGCACGATCCAGCAAAAAAAAGAAGGTTCTGGAGGAAACAGAGCCAGTAAGGAAGCACTGGGCCTGTGTGCAGACAGCCCTGGCATTCTACAAATCCTTCACTCTTGACTCCTCTTACTAACAATCTGTGCGCCAGACAAGTCTTGCCAACTCTCACCATTTTATCACAAGTCTCATGATATTTGGGGTGGTTTGTTTCACGTCAAGCTCCTAGAGTCCTGGAATTATGTGCAAAGCTCACCTCTCATTGTTAAAGTATATGTTTCTAGCCTACATGCTGGCACAAAAAAAAAGCTTTAAAACATGATAGCCCCTATCCCACAAAGACTCAAATCCCAGAAGGCCAATTAAAAGACCCAGATACATATGTATTTTAAATCTCGTGATTTTTGTGGACCTGACTCATGGTTTTTGAATGCTGGGCCTGGCAATACTGCATATTTCTATTGCAATGTGAGAAAAAACTGTTTTGGCTTCATTTGCTTCTGATTCATTTCAATTCTCCTCTGTTCAGGCAACTTTCACATGTTTGAGTTTTGGCAATGAATGCTTCGCACAGCTCTAAATATAAGTACTTAAGGAACCCATTGGCCCAATCAAACACTGACCAAAAGGAAGCTGCTGTATAGAAATTAAGCTTTTCATTCCATATTTTTTTATTTGCATATACTCAAACATTTTAATTATAACTCAAGATTTTAATTCAATCAGACTATGCTACGTAGAGCAAATAATTTCTCATTCAAATTATCCTGCATCAAATATTAATGACACCTCTTTCAAGACTTAGACTCAATCAAGTTCATTGACACACTATTAAGAAAGGGAAAATAAAGTGCTGAAAGGTTAGGTACAGAACCCTGGAAAAGCGGTAGAGACACTGTGTACACAGACTTGCACTCGTACATGTGTGTGCACATGCACACATACTATGAAGAAATTGAAAATCAAGTGATGATGTGATCCCCACGAGCCTAGCATTTCAATTATCAAGCAATCCTATCACACAACCAGAAAATGTCAGTGTCACATGTTCCTATTGTATGTTGTTGAAAATATCCTAAAGTTTGGAAATTAATCACTTGGCAATGCCAATCTTTTAAGTCAGGCATCTATGAACCAACCTCTTCTCTACTGAATGAATTACATTGAAATCATATAATTGCAGGCTGCCCTTCAGTCACCCTTAACAATAGGCGACTTTGAAAATTGGAATTTTTTCCCCCTCTGACTTCCGAACTTGCAGGCATGAAGCATACAGTAAAAGCTTGGTGCCTTTTAAATTAGCTAAAATGTACATCCTTCAGACAAATGAAAAGAAGGGTGCAATTTAAGGGCAAATCATTTTGTGTTAATCCTTGGGAACTCAAAGCATGAAGATAAAAGGAGAAAAAATGCAGGTTTCACTTTGCTCATTATGGCACATTGACTTTCACCTAATCGTATGCAATTAAAATTTCTTCATGAGATTTCCTTATTGAAATAAGAAAGATAGCACTGTGCTGAATGTGGTGATAGATCTGGCATAAACGTGCTTCCTGGACAAACTGATTTATCATGTCTCATTCCAACAGTACTTTCTTGCTTGCTCATTTCTCATCTTATTACTGTGAAGTTGTAATTAAAGAGGATCCTCCCACAGAGGAGAGTTCTCCTTGAGGACAGGCTAAATTATAAATGCACTGTTCTTTCACTGAGATGAGTTTAAAGGGACAATCTACAGAGAAAATGAGGCTTGCCTGAGACTTTGGGACTTCTGACTCCCACCTTAATTCAAGGCAGACCTGTTTCTGTGGGACTCAAAATAAATTGACAGGCTTTCTGAGCAAATATATCTGGAATTGATCACTTTGGTTTAAAAATACTTAGATACTATGTATATGATCACGAGTTTAAAAAACTTGAATGTTTAAATGGATAATGAACAATTATTGAAGCAACCAGAGCTTATAAAAATCTATCCACTTTCCAGGCGCAGTAGAACGAAAGTTGACCAACAAGCCAATCAAAATTGACCACTACAAATTGACCAAAAAAAATCTGAGAATTTGCCAGGAGATTACCATTATATGGGAGCAATTTTACACAGGGATAAGATATATTTAATATCACATTAGAAGTCCCTGGCCAAATTCTCCTCTCTTAAAAATCAGCAGAATTGCTCTGTTATAAAAAGGAAAGATTTTATTCCTCTATATCAGGCCTGCCTCAAGGTCCCCCATTTTGCTCCTGTTGAAATCAACAGCAAAAATCAAATTTCCTTCAGCGGGAGGGAGATCCAGCCCAAAAAGTCTGTTTTATAAAGATTTTTATACCTTTGTATCTGAGCACCTCACCTAGTTATAACAATGCAGTGCATCACCATTAGAGGGCTCAAAGTCTAAGGGCATGGCTACACTCGCAGATGTAGAGTGCTGTGAGTTAAACACGCCTTCATAGAGCACAATAGGGAAAGCGCTGCAGTCTGTCCACACTGACAGCTGACAGCACACTGGCATGGCCACATTTGTGGCACTTGCAGCGGCATTGGGAGCAGTGCATTATGGGCAGCTATCCCAGCATGCAACTGCAATGTGCTTTTCAAATGGGTTGGGGGGATGGAGTGTGTTGTGTGTATGTGGAGGGAGAGAGAGCGGGGTTTTGGGGTGCTGAGAGTGTGTCAGCATGCTGTCTTGTAAGTTCAGACCACCCTCTCTCTCCTCCTCCCCGCCTCTCTCTCTCACTCACTCAAAGCAAACAGTAAATGTTTGTTTTTTCTCTGAGCTGATAAGCAGCCGGCTTCTCCGAAAGGGAGCTTTGAAAGGGCATTTCTGAATTCCTGCTGCCGATTTCACAACAATGACAACAGTGGCCACTCACGGGGATTATGGGACATTTCTGGAGGCTGATCACAGTGCAGTAACGCAACACCTCGTTCACACTGGTGCCGTGGCACTCCAGCAGGGGCGCAGGAAACGTTATTCCGCTCGCCGAGGTGGAGTACCAGCAGCACTGTAGCCGTGGAGTCAGAGCGCTCTGCGTGCCTTGCCAGTGTAGATGGGGAGTGAGCTAGGGCGCCCAGGACTGCTTTATTGCACTGTAACTTGCAAGTGTAGCCAAGGCCTGAGATTCACATTTGGTCCATTTCTCCTAATACCATTAGGCTTTAAAAGATGCATTACAAGGAGGGAGTGTCATTCTGCAGCAGGGAAAGGCTCCAGCTGGAGGGAGGTGCCAGTGCATGTAGTTGTGTCTATTTGTCAAAATACACTTTCCACAAATATTCTCTGATATCTGCTTAAAATCTGAGATTTCTACAAACATTTACAAAACAAACACGAGAAGGCACGTGAACACAAAGCATATTCAAGCAAATATGCCCTGAAAAGGCTCAGAAATGTACATCTAGCTCTAATAAAACCCCAAATCCTTTAAAAATAATCTATGTAAAACATCAGTCTCAAAACTTTTCTGTTAGATATGCTACTGAAAAAACAAATAAAATTAAAGTTTCTTAAAATGGGAAATTTCTGGTTTTGCTCCCTCATGTTTGAGAGACAAAAATGGCTAGAATTAGTTTTCTTTGTGGGTAAGGAGGAATTTGCAGAAAGAAAATTTCTCCTAGGCTGGACATTGCTTGTCAAGTTTCTGACCAAGGTGAATATGTTTTATGGATGAATTATTGTTTATTATTAACTTACATAGTGTTGTAAATATACTTGGTGTTGTGAAGCAGTAGGTCAGTGCCAAGTAGAAAAAAGGTCCATGCTCTGACTGGATTATGATCTAGAGGCCCCATCAATGACAAACTACAAGACAAGGCAGAACATGCATAAATTTGGAAATATCCATTAGCTCTTGATCATAGGATAGGTGTCTTTTTAGACACTATAAATAAGGAATTATAATGAAGATACAAGAATAAACAAAGCAGCGTTTCCAACCAGTGGAATTCCCCTCAATTCCTATCTCTTTTGTTCTTACTGGTTACTTCTGCTGGCCAACAAATCATGTCCCCGACACAATAAATTTGTTATGGAACATTATCTCAGCTTGAGGAAGGCCAGGATATGCTAAAGGTCATGTATGTATTAACTACATGAGAGTCCCCACCCTTAGTCAAAAATGTAGTCTTAAATTAAATAGTATTGAACTAGCTATCACTGATCTCTCATAAACAGATTCATTTAGCCGACACGTTTTTCCAAGATGAGCCTGTGGGCACATCCTTGTTTGCTGCAAGGTATTATTAAAAGCAAAAAGGCCATGTTGATGAAACATTGAGGTCACCCAGTTAAAGTCCAAAAAGAAAAGAAATGCAAAAGATTCTAGCAGCAAATTTAATTTAGCTGCATAGTACATCCAGCCAGACTTTGATCTCCATAACACCCTTGCAATTCCAGAGTAACTTTATTGAAGCCTATGGCATTTGCTCTGAATTTACACCAATGAGGTTTAGTAGGGTGGCCCCTTTGTAGTATATTTTATAGTAATATTTTGCAACATAAACAGAAATATATTAAAATAACCAGAACACCAGGGACAGAAGATAAATGTATTAACTGTTTAACATTTAATTTCCTTTTTTAAAAGGAGAAAAGAAAGTTTCCTGTTCTCTAAAATTAGCATTTAAGTTGTACCAATTAGACCTTGAGATTCACACTCCAATAAGATGAGTATGGAAGGGTTGGATAAATTACCCTTTTTGCAGCTGCTATCATTTATCTGGATATAAAAGTTTTCAGCAAAACAGGATAAACAAAGCAGCAACATAACTGTTTACATTGTGACAGCTGGACCTTCACAGCTAGAGCTGGTTCAATAACGGGAAAGATCTTCCATGCAAAATTTTGAAAATGTCAAAATTATTTTTGTTCTATAGGTTTCCAAAAGGAATTTCCCATTTGATTTTATTTTTTTTCAAGACACTTAGCAAAAATTCAGCTTTTCAGTTTGCTTATCCCTTCTCTCCAATTTTTCTTTTTTTTCCCATTTTGCCACTGGAGGAAGCACCAACAAATTTTCATTTCCAAGCCTCTGTTGAACAGACAGAACATTTCAATGACAATTCTTTTCACAAAACTTAATTTTCAAAACTGGGCTTTTTGGATGAAAACACATTCAGAAATAATGCTGACCAGCATCAGTCACAAATGAGGGGGGGAGGGGGACGCGCGGGGGAAGACAGGTTAGAAGTGTATGTCCATATTCACCAGTACATTCCTGTTACTTTATGCTTTTTCAGTGATGCAAAGTAGCCTTAAGTTTGGTTTGTAGCTACTTTGCATTACCAAAGTGGTAAAGAGCTAGCCTTTACTATATAACGGGGCCTGATTCACCTCTGATGGAACTTAGAATAAGCTAAATATTGTAGAATCCAGCAAAAATGGTAGAGCGAACATCAGATTGTAGGGGTTGATCCTTAGCTGGTATAAACTGGTATTGCGCCATTGAAGTCAATGCGGAGGATCAGCCCTATGGATGACTTTGTAAAATTGGAGTGAGAGGTATTAAAATACATAATCCTAAAGAAGCAAATGTGCAATAAACATACAATGGGCCTGAGTCACCTCTCACCAGGATGAATCTTTTTAAGGCAATGGAGAGAGGCAGATACAAAGAAGTAGTACAGTAATTAGTCACAAACAGATAAAAAGCAGAAGTTACAACAAAATATGGCACCCCCACCATTTTTGCCTGTCCCCAGTGTTAAAACTAGTGTTTGAGGGATGTTCTGTATGTTTCAGTGAACATACTTCAGGGAGACATTTACAGTCCCTCATGCCTGCTGTCCTGGCAATAATTTGCCAGCAGTAGCCCCACTGCTGCTGAACCCATTGCTGAGGCTAGGCACAGGGAATCTGTTGGCAGATCTAATATGGTGGCAGGGAGTGACTGCCCCCCAGAGGCCTTTAGGTAAACACGTCTGGAGAGCAAGCCCACCAGCACCCATTCAGCAGCAGCAACCCATTCTGCAGCAGAGTCCTGCAGGGCTCGGCCCAAATCCCTGCTTCAGGCTCTGTGACATGGCACATGGGGTTGAATGGCACTGCAGCCTCATGCATCTTGTTCCAATGCCACTCACTCATGACAGAGGAGCGGCCAGGCCATCCCGAGTGGCAGTGTGACCGCACGCACCACGTCACAATGCTCAGAGTGGGAAGCCAGGCCCGGCCCTGTGGGACAAGAGCCACTGCTGCCCAGGGTGAGCGTGGAGCTGGTTTGCTCTCCAGCCCACCACCAATGACTCATTGCACCCTTTCACCCCCCCCTTGCAAAACCTGGCATTTGGTTCTGACAAAGACATTACAGGTGCACAGTCAGCATGGCAGAAGTGATTTTCCAGTCCCTTGCGACTTTGTATATTATTTACTTCTCCTCAGACCAGACGAGGAACATACAATCTAAGGCTTATGTCCTGGACAAGATTCTCCAAACTTTTTGCTCTAGTCCTACACGTTAAATAGCAGTTTGATTTTTTTTTTAATAGCATCAGAAAAGTATGTATTTTTACTTACCATCTCATAACTCAGAAAGAGCTAAAGACATTTGTGCTCAAACACTCCCAAAAGTTTCTAACAAAGGCCATTTCCAGGCCGTTTATATGGAGAAGTGTATGTATCTGGTTTCAAATGCTAAAAATGAGCTTGACTGTTTTGCAGATTGAGTTGGCCCTTTAAGAGAACTGAGGCTCAGTCTCATCTAAGCCAGCTCTAGCCTGCTGCCTCTCCAGGGGATGAGTTTTCAGCCTAAGATCTGGTGATATTTGAGAGGCCACCTGATAATTGGGTAAGAAATGGGGCTTCATATAAGATAGTCTGCTCAGAGGAAGGCTCCTGCAGGAGACCCAGTGCTGGAGAGGACATGGGAAAGGACTCTCCACACCAGCCCGCTGTAAAGGCCTGGTCTGAGGGCCAAGGGAAGTGTCTTAAGAGGAAGAGGTTTTTGGCAATGGCAGGCTGTTGGAGCTGGGTTTTAGGAAAGAACTAACCAGGGAAAGACGAGTTTTGATTTAACTTGATGATGAACTGCAATATTTTAATAAACCAGACCCAAAGAAAGGGTGTTGTTTGACATGAGAACCTATGTATGGTTACACGGGAGCACAGGAAGGGGAAACTGAGTTAGGAGACAGACCCAAAATTGGATCTCATATACCCTGCAGCATGTTACTTATACTTAATGAGGAATCAAGCTCCTTAGATTGTAAACTCTCTGGAGCAGGGATTCTGTTTGTGTGTGTGTGTTTGAACCACACCTAACACAATGGAGTCCTGGTCTACACCCAGACTTCCTAGACACTACTGGTCTACACCCAGACTTCCTAGACACTACTGTAATATTAATAATAAAAGCTGGGCCTTACAATGTGCTCATGGCCTCTGTTATAGGTCAACCTCCACCTAGGAGTGCCCTCCAGCAACAAGCTGAGGCATACTAAGTACACCTGCCTCAGTCTCCCCTTTCTTCCCCCTTGAAAGGAGCAGTCTCTCTCTGCCTGCTACAAAGCCCATTTCTGGGCATCATTTATTCATGTACAGAAGTGTAGTAATTCCCCCAAAACCTTGTAATAAAACCATTTTCCAATTTCCACAATAAACATAACCTCACAGCAGGTTCTTCCCATTGCAGGAAGATCACCTGGCCACGAATCAGTAGCAGTACTGTGTGCTCAGTTCCTTTGGCCCCTAACCCAGGGCTCCAGGCTCCCTGCCTGAGAGTAACCCCATTTTCTCCCTGACCGACACTATTCCACTGCTCCAGGCTCCATGCCAGAGAGTCCTACCCCAGCTCAGGGAATCCACCAGTTTGCATATGGATTCAGCATCACCTGACCAAACTGGATCTTCCTCTTTTCCTAAGGGTCACTGCCTAAGTCTTCTCTTCACCAGGGGCCCCCAGATTTGGTCAGTTCTCACCAGCAGCTTTCCTCCAAGCTCAGCTCTCTTCCAAGCATGCCTGCCAGCTATTCCTTGCTCCTTCTTTCTCCTCTAGTCCTCACCAACCCTACCCCTCTCTTTCTGACTCACCCAGTCTCCTCCTCTCTAGGCCCCAGGTGCTCTCTCATAACCTGAATTGGGGAGCAACTGACTAGTCACAGGTGCACTGGCCTCTTCCCTCTTAAAAGGGCAATGTCACCCTCTGAAAGCCTCTTAAGATGTGCTGAGAGCCCCCAGCGCTCACTGAAGTCCATGGCAGCTGAACCCAGTGAGCACTAATCAGGAGCTGATGAGCATTTTGCCTTATCTAATTCACCTCATGCAGAGAGCAAATGCAAGGCCTGGATGGAGGTGATTTTGACTCAGACAGGCTGACCCTCAGCTACTGTTCACTGGCATAGCTCCCTCTTCCTCTTCCTCCACCCCCCAAAAAAATTAAAATCATTAGAGCTACACAGGTTTCCACCAGCTGACAATCCTATGGATTATGGGCCCATTCAGGTCAATGCCAAAACCCATTTTTTGAAATAGGCTTTGGTGGTAAAAGCAGCAATACATGTGTCTTCAAAAAGAGATTTCCACCAATCAAGTGAAATGCTCACCTATGGAAATACAGGGAGCATTATGTAATTTTTGTTGTCACTGCTATTTTGTTTTGCATTATTTTGTTCATTTGTGGTGGGTTTTGGGGAGGAGAGAAGACTTCCCCCTATAAAACAGATTTTTAATCCAGAAATTACTAATCTTAGTTTATACCTAGCAAAAAAGCTCTGAACTCTTTTGTCCTTTCAACAGGAAAAATATAGCTAGTGACGTGGATAATATCCACTGAGGTAGTTCATCTCATGTTGTTTTATTGATGAGTATTGACCTTTTCCCCCTAAAATTCCCTGCTTGTTCTTGATTTGCCAATTGCTATCCATCATCTTCAAAAAGCTGCTAATGATTTGATGCAGAATGTCCTTACTGCCGCTCCTGCCCCCATCCTTTTCTGTATATTCCTCCTTCCCCAAACTCTTGCTTGTTCATTCTACTTAATTTCTCTAAAGGCTGCCGTCAGATGTTATCATTAATTATTAGTTATTCATTTTATTTGTAACACACTGGTGAATGTGCGCAACAGATCCTCTGCCATGCCCAATCTGTGGAGGATGAGGGTTTATTACTAAGGCAGGTTGGTTCTTTAGCTCAAGATCTGGTATCTCATGTTTATCTCTGGAAGCCCATAGTTCAGTCCTTGCTATGCTGACCAAGATGTCAGCAACTGCATATTTGTTTAGATTTATAAAAAACACTCTCTCCTTGTGCACACACCCAATCTAATAAAAAACATGTGCAAGTTTGCCTGTTTAAGAGGAAAAAGCAAAGACACCTGCCTACTGTAACAGCCCCCTCCCTGGGTGATCGGCAGGGTCAAGCCAAGCACCTACACACCACCAAAGTATAGATCCTGACCACTTCCGCTAAAGGGATAACACTATTAGTGGCTAGTAGTGGTATTTGGTTATCTTCTAGCAGGCCAGTCATTAGAAGAGAATGCTGGAACAGAGTTTGCCAGTGTGTCACACACAGGCACCTGAGAAAAGGACTGGTCCCTGTACTGCATCCCAAAGGCCAATCAACTCTGAGTGTCTGTGGATAAATTCCAGAGGTAAGGGCCCTTCTCATAGTCAATATTCCTAACTTTTGATACAGAAACAATACAGGCATACAAATTGGATAATCACATTCAGCAAATTATAACCTTTCCAATGATACCTTACAAGACCCATCTTGCATAAAATATATCTCAGTTATGTCATATCCATATCATAAGCATATTTCCATTAAGAATATGGGGTATAACATCACAGTTGTATTTGGCACACTCACCATTACTCTCCCACTCCATGCCCCTGCTACCTGACATGTTTCAGTGGCCTTTTATGGACCCAAGATTTTGTGAGTACAGCTGTTCTCATGAGATTGCATCTGACACAGAACTGGAATCTGAGAGACCTGGACCCCAAACTTAACAGAGCAGAGCATGGTTGGCCTTATGGGTGGGCAACATGGGGAGAGGGGGCATTGTGGTCAAGAGGCAAGAAGTGGGGCAGGCCTGTGTTAGGGAGCTTGGGACATTGTGAGGGGGCAGCAGGGCCCAGGAGAGATGGAGGGAAGGATGGGGAGGCAGCGGGTCCAGGAGGGAAGCCAGGGAGGCAGCAGGGGCCGGGGCACCAAAATACAAGTTTGCCCAGGGTGCCATTTTCCCCTAAGACAAGCCCTGAAACAGAGAATTGCAGCAGTATATCCCCCAATTTTAGGAGCATTTGGGATATGGAGTTTTGGTTCTGACTTATCTCCACTACTTTGGAGGGGTGAAAGAAGGATGGCCAAATTGATTAATGTTGCCAAACAGCACCAGGTATGCGGCTTTAAAGGAAGATGTGCAATCTGGCATAAAAGCCCAGGAAATCAGAGGTAAACAAAAAGATCTATGTATAAAAGGTGTTTATGGCTTGCTGTCCTTAACAGTAAACCACTCTGTGGGGATTTTGAAAAACGGAAATGTTGTCTCAGTACATGAAGCCAACTACTGAAATCTTTTCAAGGTGTGAATCTCTCATATCTCTGCTTTTACAGAGTGGATTCTCCTTTTTATTCTCATTTTCACTCTCCGTCTATCTTCATTAGTCCGCTGGCACTTGGCTAGGATTAGTGAGCTAGTTTCCATGGTTTCTTATTTTCACTTTATATCTTTCTTAGCTTAACTCATTAAATTGCTCATTACTTCACTACATTTTACAGGAGACATATTTATTGTATTAGTTACACAATGGCCAGATTAGTAAGTGATAGGCAGTTTGTGCTTTGAAAGAGCATATTCCAACAGCAGGAAAGAAATGCAAGAGAGAGATATTATCTACTAGTTGTAGCACAGCCAGGCTAGCTAGTGATTGCTAAATGTTTACCCCTGATGGTTATAATTAAATACAGTAGCATATTTCTAATGGACAGACACCCCAGTTGTCCACAAAGTGGTGGGTCTGGGTGGGGCGGAATGGGAGAGCAGGGACTGCACATCTGATTCTCTACCCTGCAAATAAGTGGGGCAGGAAGTAGCTATTGGTGGGGATGGGCAAAGCTGTAGGATTGTGTAAATGGGAGTCTTGCCAGAGTAAAAACTGAATGTGAACTTCAGGATTTGGCTTCAATTTTTGAAAGCAAGGTCCAGTTTAATTCATATCATGATTGCGTCATTTGGCAGATAATCCTGGGCCCGATACTGCCATCCTCACTCTGGGAAAATTCTAGCTTAATTCAATGGAAGTTTTGCCTGAGTATAAACTATAGCATAATGCTTGTTCTTGTACCTAAGCAGATTTATTCTTCTGCTTCATTAAAAAAAACAAACTATACTTATCGGTTCTGGCAAGTCATTTGGTGATCAAGTGTATCTGTTAAGCAGAATCCGTACTGAAATTGGTTTTCAGTCCCGATATCTAGTTTTTATAGTTGGTCTCAGCAGCCTTTGGTGTGTTTTATTTGTTTGTATAGCTATCTGAAGCACTTGCTAAACTAGCATGCCACCGCCAGCAAATCTTGCACACAGATGTAACAGCAGCAGTACAGACAGGCTTGCCACCTCATGCACAGACTACAGCCTGTACACAGATGTACACTTTGCACATCTGGAATGATTCCAAGCTGCTGGATATTCACTGTGCCTTCTGTCAAGCTGAAATTCACATTGCCCCTCCAGTCTAGTCACAGAGAGTGTGGTAAAGTATCTTTACCATGAACCTCTCTCTTTTGATCTTTTCCACTGTTAAATATAACATAGTTGATTCAATTACATTGATGTTTCTCAGACGCTGAATGTAATCATCCATGCTCTGCCTCTTTAGTTCTACAGAGCTCCAAGACACAGAGTTCTTTCAACTGAATTAAGATCTTTCTCAGAGTTAGTGAGTACTATATACTGGGGTTTATTCCATTCATTCATCTTCTCCAGTAATTCATTTATCACTTGGAGGTAATCTACTGTGGAGAATTCTGATCAAAAGGATGCCTGATTTCTTGGTTGGTTAAAAAAAAAAAAATCTAGTCTTGCAAAAAAATATTGACTCAGTACCTTGGCTAAATTTTGTAGACTGTAAACCAAAGATTAGAAGAATTGTAGGTTTCTTTTGTTGCCCAATTTATATGTAAATATGATAAGAGTATAGTACTACCTGTCTAGAATCCACTTTTTCCCCCCAATGCATGCTGTGAATATGGCTTTCATTCTAGCGAACCAAGAAGGAGTTGGTGGAAAGTTCCATCCAGATTCACCTGTCCTTTTTAATGTGATCTTCTCCATTGTTTGCTCTACCACTCTACTTTGTACAGTCCATAAAAAAAGTAGTCTGTCTTTGTTCTTTGTGACTAGTACAAGTTGGTGCATTTTAAGTTCTTCAGTAGAGTTTTTCTAGACTTTATCTTCTATTGCTGCTGATAAAAGTCTTTTGATCTCTACAGGATATCAATTCTGTCTATGGTTGCATTCTATCACTGTTCTTGGTAGAAAACAGTTCAATCTTTTGTCACCTATCAGACTTCGTTTCCTCATATTTTATATCTTTGGTATCCACCAAAGATTGATCTGGATTACAAGAAAATGTATTTTCCAATATCTTATGGTTCTTGCCCAATTTAATCAATTCTCTTGAAATATTGCTTACTGATGCACTGTGCAGCAACAACAAATTTCTTTCTGAAAATTTCAAAACATACAAAGCTTACAGAAGCAGGACAGGAAAGAACAAGACATTGTTATGGTTGGAAAGCCCTCGACTTGACGCATTTAGTTCTTATATCTGTTTGCAAAAGCCATACACTGTAATTTTTAATATGTACCTTTAAAAAAAATGCCTTAGTAACTACTACCTATTAAAATTCTTCATGTCCACTTCTAGTCTGAGTGAAAGGTGCTGAATTGGCAGCCCTGTAAACAGACGTCCTATATTTAGGGCATGGCTACAATAGAGAATTTAGAATGGCATAGCTGCACCAATGCAGCTGCACTGCTGTAAGCTCTCTAATGTAGCCGCTCTAAGCTGATGGAAGAGAGCTCTCCCATTCGCTTAACTCCTCCAGCCCCTGCAAGCGGCAGTAGCTTCTCCCGACAACATAGCAAAACTGGCACTTATGTCAGCATAACTTGTGTCCTCAGGGGAGTGATTTATTCACCTCCCTGAATGACAAAATATGCTGACATAAGCTGTAGTGTAGACATAGCCTTAGCCACAGAAAAGACAAAGCAGCAGTCACAGTGCAAGACCTATCACTGTGTCTCAAACCCAGACTGGTAGGGACCACCTTTCAGTGTCCATGGGTGCTCAGTCTCCAACCAATTCAACTGTTGACCTCTCTGTTAAGACTGGCACCACAGACGCTGCAGAGATGGGAAACATTTAGCATCTAGCTATACAGAAGATCAATTTTATGGGTAGTATTTGTGATTCAGAAACCTGTTCATTGGGAAAGGAACTGAGATGACTAAATTCATTCACACAGTCTGCCCAACAGCCATCGGATGACAATGTCTTTCAGTAACTATTGACCTGGCTGATTTTGCACGGTGGCCAAGAGATGAAAGGCCATTGCCAAACCACCCATCAGTGATAGAAGCCTTGCACTCTTGACCAAACCAGTGTGATCATGACCTAGAGAAAGAAAACTGGAAAAACAGAGCTTCATTTCAAGTTTTAAAGGGATTTATTCTATACCAAAATTACAAAATATTTCCAAAATTAAAAAAAAAAACAAAAAAAAAACTGACAGTGTCCTTTACAGCTGTAATTACAGATCATGTTTGGAAGAACATCAGGAATCACAGACTTCACATGTAGTATTACATAAAAAGAATGATTTCACATGATTTTTTAAATATTGTATTGAGAACAGACTATATTCTTCTGAAGGATTCATAGATTCTAAGGCCAGAAGAGACCATTGTGATCATCTAGTCTGACCTCACAGGGCCATAGGACTTCCCCAAAATGATTCCCAGAGCCGATATTTTACAAAAACATTCAGTCTTGATTTTAAAATTGTCAGTGATGGAGAGTCTACCACAACCCTGGGTAAATTGTTGCAAGGGTTAATTACTCTCACTGTTAAAAATGTATACCTTATTTCCACTCTGAATTTCTCTAGCTTCAAATTCTAGCCATTCAATCATGTTATACTTTTCTCTGCTAGATTGAAGCGCCCATTAAATATTTGTTCCCCATGTAGATGCTTATAGACTGTGATCAAGTCACTCCATAATCTCTTTGTTTATCTAAATAAACAGACTCATGGAGCTCAATCACTATAAGGGATGTTTTCTAATCCTTTAATCATTCTCGTGGCTCTTCTCTGGCCCCTCTCCAATTTATCAACATTTTTCATGACTTGTGGGCACCAGAACTGGACATAGTATTCCAGCAGTGGTCGCACCAGGGCCAAATACAGAGGTAAAATAGCCTCTCTACTCACACTTGAGATTCCCCTGTTCATGCATCCCAGGATCCCATTAGCTCCTTTGGCCACAGCGTCACACTAGGAGCTCATGTTCAGCTGAGTATCCACCAGGACCCCCAATTCTTTTTCAGAGACACTGCTTCCCATAATCAAGTCCCCATTCTGTGAGTATGGCCTCCATTCCTAGGTGCATATATTTACATTTAGCCATATTGAAACGCATATTGTTTGCTTGCACCCAGTTTACAATCAAACTAGACCATTCTGCATAAGTGACCTGTCCTCTTCATTATTTACTATTCCCCTAATTTATGTCATCTGCAGACGTTATCAGTGATGATTTTATGTTTTCTTCCAGGTCATTTAACATCTGTATCAACAGCATCAACAGCCAAGAACCGATCCTTGTAAGACCCCAACAGAAACAGATCTGCTTGATGATGATTCCCCATTTACAGTTGCATTTTGAGACCGGTCAGTTAGCCAGTTTTATCCATTTAATGTGAGCCTTGTTAATTTTATATTGCCCTAGTTTTTTAATCAAAAGGTCATGCAGTACCAAGTCAAATACCTTACAGACATCTAAGTATATTACATCAACCCTATTACCTTTATCAATCAAACTTTAATCTCAGCAAAAAAAGATAAGTGAGTTTGACAGGAGTTATTTTCCATAAACCCATAGGCAAGGAAACTAGAGGTGCAGGGGTTTCTGCAGCACCCCAAGTTTTGCGCAGGGTCCTCGCCACCAGCCCCAGATTAGAATTATTAGATCACAGTAAAATAGATAGTAAGTAAATCATAGATCATCTGCCATCGTTTCTTACCAAAACCAACATGGCCATCCAGAATGGTAATTATATGTTTACACTTTGAGGTACTTGCATTAAAAATAATTTTACTCAAATTTCTGGTGAATTAGATGTCACCTGTTAATAGCAATAAAATGTACAACTAAAGGAATGCAGACTACCAACTCCTTTGGGCCAGATTCAAATAATTGTTTTAGAGTATAATGCATCCAGATGCCACTACCAGTCCTGTGAGTAGGGCTGGATGAAATTTTCTGTCAATGTTGGTTTAGATGAAAAACTAGGTTTTTACAAAAACATTTTTTTCCTGAAAAGTGTCTGTTTTCTAGAGAAAATGTTGTTTCTGACAGAAAATAAAACAAAGTCCAAAAAAGGAAATTTTTAGTTTTCAGCCAAAAATCAAAATATTTCAGTTGAAAATGAAAATATTTTCAAATTCTAAAATGCCATAATGGTACCTCGTGATCCTATTCTCCTGTACTGACCAGAGTCCCCAGCTACTTAATCTCCCAAGATTCACCTCAGCCAGGAGTGCCATACTGCACCGCCTCCCTTCACCAAGAAGGGAGATGATGGTGTATCAATAAAGATGTAATTCCACCAGGGAGTCCAGTCTATAGAGGATAATGAGACCATAAAGCACCCATACACTTCCCAGGATACACCATGCTGATATTTCAGACTCAAACTATTTCATTATGCAGACAAAATATTTTAGATTTTAATTTTTCGATGACTCAAAAATTTCCATTAAAATGTTTTCTGATCAGCTTTACCTGTGAGCCATGCAGTTCTGCATTAAAACATTCACCACAATCAGTAAAATAAAAATAAATGCATTCAAAATCTCATTAACCCACATTTTGCTGAACCACCACTGTAAACAAAAGGTTGATGGTTTCTCCCACTCTCAGCAAACATTTAATACTGCCTTATTTTCAGTAAATATATTGTGGTACATTTATAAGCAAACTATACTATATTATCACAAAAAATTAAATACATTAATTATGTGCTTCCATTACCTCCATCACCAAAGTGCCTGAGCACCAATTTTGCAGCACCCATTAGATAATGCAGTATTATTACTGCCATTTTACAGATCTGAGGCACAAAGAGTTTAAGTGAGTTGACCTGGATCATACAGGAGGTCTGAAGCAAAGCTGGGAATTGAACTTAAATCTGCTGTGCCCTACTCCGGTGACTTCACTACAAGACCATCTGCTTCTCTTTATATCAGCCTTCCATTCTTATTAGGTTTGTTTCACATAAGGCTCAGTCCTACATGGTGCTTAGCATGGTTAACTTTAAGTGCTTTGCTAAACTAGAGCCAGAGTGCTCAGCACATGACAATACATTTAGGGAGAGACTATCACACTGCTATGCTATATAGCATTTTACTCCTCAGGTATTCCTATTGGTTTCAATCAAACTACTTGTATGGGGAGATTTTGGCAAACCAGTAAAGTGCTTGAAACCACTATGGCTTATTGTTAAAACCAACCTATTAAGCAGTCTCAGCTTGACCAAGGCAGGAGGGGAGGGGGTTTTCCCACAGAAAGGGCAGCTTAACCCCGCATCCTTCCTGATAAGAATTGTGTTGAAGTTGCTGATACATGTATTTTAAAAGAGCAGGATGTGCCCCAGGAATGTCTATTGGGGTCTCAAGGCTGCAAACTCTGGAAAAACCCACGCCTGGTTAATCAATAATTATCAGAAGGATCCTCTTGCTTGACCATTGAAACTGCTTACTTAAAAAAGTTGTCTTTAAGGGACATGTCATTCTATTACTAATGTATTAACAAGGGGGGAAAGTTTGAGGTAGTTGGACTCATTTGGGGACTCTTTTGGACTCTCCCGCTGGATATATCTTGCGGTCCCCACCAGCAGGCAGAAGATTTGGCCACCAGAAGCCTGCCGCTTTGTCATTCAAGAGCCACACAGCTTTGGTAATTATCAAGGGTTGTGGGTGTTTTACTAACTTGTTGTGGATGTGTGTAAATGCTTGAGACTTAAGTAAAGTTTAGCTTTAAGTGAAAGCACTCTTGTGTTGTCCTGTTTCTGCCAGCCATCTATCGGTCAGATGGCGGTGTCTCCCCTGATTTATTTCCTGACACCACCTTGCACAGAGTAAAAGTTACCAAGAGCTTGGGGGTTGAAAGAAACCCAGGTGACATACTCAGGAAGTAAGGTACTATTCAATGTGAGTAGAAGTATTTGAATTTGGTCTTCATTCATTAGTCAGAATATTCATTAATCCACGATGTGTCTCCCTTCCTTTAGTACAAATGAAAGAGGTTTTACTGCAGTTAGTGGGGTTTTTGGTTTTTGTCCTTTTGCATTTTTTAAGGATTATTTATTATGGTGGAGAAATCAGAAAAAACTAAAACTATTAGGTCTAAATAATTTGAGTTTCAGTTATTACTTAAAATCCCCATACTACAATAGGAATAGAATGCTAGAGTCCTGTGGTGGTTTCATGATTACCTTAAATCTAGAAGTGAAGAAAGCTTATGACAAAGGCCTAATATCTTGCTGTGTTCCTGGGCTTGTGTTATTACAGAATAACTGCATGCCCTGTCGTGTCTTATTTCTTAAATAAAAGCACTGATACTAATGTCCTAACCTTTTTAGCCTAAAGGACATTTTCTTTGTTTCATTGTAATGCTCTAAATTGTGTGTAATTATCCCAGCTCACTTTGAAAGACTTACCAAGGGATGAATAGGAACAATTAGCATAACAACAGAAACATTAACCCATGGAAAAGCAAAAGGGTGGGATTGCAAGCACCTGTTTGTAGTTTATAGAAGATAAGCTTATTGTGGTCTTTGTTTAGCAATGAAGCAGCAGTAGCAGGGGGATGCTGATACTTTACACAGCATTCTGCTGTGATACATCAAAGCAAAGCATCTGTGCATAATTAGATAAAACAACTGCCAGGAAAACAGCCACTCAGGAGCCACCAAACTTCTTCCAAAATGCACCACAGCCAAGTGAATTGCACAGATGTGTCCCAGGAAAAAGACTCAATGAATCTATTTGTTTTGAGTGTTTATTCAAAAATGCCTCTTCTGTTTAAAGTGAAATTGTATGAATGGAAATAGTTTTAAGAATCATTTTAAATGGCATTGACCATAGCTATCTGGATTCTTTGAACATCCTCCCTGCAGTCCGGGCTACCAAAAAACGTCAATACTGGGCCATAAGTACAGCCAGTTGGAAATTTTCCATCAAAATGTTCCCCCCCCCCCAAAATGCCATTTTTGTCATTCAAAATGTTTTTCCTCAAAATGTTTACTTTTTGACCAAAAAACCCATTTTCATGAAAAACTAAACATTTAGGAAAATATTGATTTTTGACAACATTTTAGTTTTAAAAAAACAAAACATTTCAATAATGTCAAAACATCCTTTCTTGACATTTTTGGAATGGAATGTTTCAGTTTTTCATTTTGAAACGACTTCTCAGAATGCAGCAAAGAATCCTTTAAAAGGTTAAATTCTGAACAAATTCAATCTACCCAGAATGAGGGATTTTGTTTCATGGGATATTTTGACATTTCTTTGTGTTCCATTTTGGAATGGAAGGGGTTTTTTTCCCAAAATCATGGGATTTGCCACAAAATGGACAATATAGTTCACAGCCAGCTCTAGCCATAAGAAACAAGAAGTGAAACTGGCCACTCTAGCTCTGCTTTCTGAGTAGATGGAAATGCACACAGAACTATTTCTGCGCAAGGTCTGCAGGGATCAGTCTTCAGCCACCTCAATCTCTCCCAATATGGACTTTGCAAATAGGTGAGGAGGGTACCATGGCAGTTGCTGAGCCACTTTCCTCAACTTCACACTGCTTTTCTCAGAGGGAAGCCTACTGGATAGAACCCTGGACTGGGACTTGGAAGACCTGGATTCTCTTCTTGTCTCTGCCACTGCTAGGTGACCTTGGGCAAGTCACTTCATCTCTCTATGCCTTAATTTCACCATCTCTAAAATGGCAATAATGATAAACCACTTTAGCAAAAGAGTGAGACTTACTGGGGGGAAAGTGCTGTATCAGAGCTAGGTATTAGTAACATGGAGAAGGGCAGGGCCGGTGCAAGGATGTTTCGTGCCCTAGGCGAAACCTCCACCTTGCGCCCTCCCCCGTCCCCGAGCTCCCACCCTGAGGAGCCCTCCCCTCCGCCCTGAGGCGCCCCCCCCCGAGGCAGCTCCCCACTGTCAATCCTGAGGCATCTCCCCACCCCAGCTCATCCCTGCTCCGCCTCCACCCCAAGCACGCCATCGCCACTTTACTACTCCTGCCTCCCAGGCTTGCGGTGCCAATCAGCTTAGGCGCCGCAAGCCTGGGAAGTGGGAGAAGTGAAGCAGCCATGGCGTGCTTGGGGAGGAGGCGGGGCAGGAGTGAGCTGGGGCAGGGAGTTCTCCGGCATGCCGCCCCCCCCCTTACTTGCTGCATGCAGCCCTCCCCGCACTCTCCTGCCCCAGCTCCTTCTGCCTAAATGCTGGTGGCGACCAGGGTGGCCAAAGATCTGGCTGCCGCAGTCGCTGCAGAAGAAAATGCTGCCCCCCAGCCCTAGGTGACTGCCTAGGTCACCTAAATGGTTGCACCAGCCCTGGAGAAGGGACCATCATACACAAATCTCCTGGGGATAATCCATCCAATGGGGTTGCACCGGTGTATCTGAGAATAACAGTTAGCCCATGACTTTTACACTAACAGGGCCAAATTGTATCCTCAATTACACAAGAGCAACCCCAGAGGTAGCCAATGCAGCTGCACAGGTATAACCGAGAGCAGAATTTAACTCTAAAGAAAGTACTTATACAAGTAGGGTGACCAGATAGCAAGGGTGAAAAATTGGGACGGGGTGGGGGATAATTGGCACTTATATAAGACAAAGCCCCAAATATCAGGACTGTCCCTATAAAATCAGGACAGCTGGTCACCCTATGTACAAGTATTTGTCCAAGTTAAAAGAGATGAGCAAGTTGGATAATAAACCATCCATTACTTATCAGACCTATACATATGTTTAACACGCAAGCTTTTGGGTGAAAGTGGTGCATTTTTCAGGCATCACCAGACAGTAGACCAAGCTAGTTGATTACAACTTATATGTTCTGTGATCAAAGCACATCCAACTGATGAGTGTCCCCCTTCATGCCTGACACAGACAGGATAGGAATCTGTTACAGCTCTGGCTGGAGAACTTAGCTCAGACCACAGCAGCTCACAATTTTAGCTCTGGAAGTCCCCAATTCACACCCTAGTGTGCCAGTCACAATGGCGTCTGTCACAAAAGCATAGTGCTGACATAAAAATACAAAAAAGTGTCTTAACACTGACAGGCTCCGAATATTTTCCTTCTGACCTCAGAGTTAGTGAAAACCAATGTTGTTTTTTTTAAAATCACATAAGCAGCAAATGTTGGTCACCTTATATATATCGGAAAATGAATATATTTAAATTGTGCTTAGTTCTGTTTCATCTACAATTAGGGTGACCAGATGTCTCAATTTTATAGAGACAGTCCCGATTTTGGGGTCTTTTTCTTATATAGGCTCCTATTCCCCTCCCCCCCACCGCGCCCGTTCCGATCTTTCACACTTGCTGTCTGGTCACCCAATCTACAATCTAAAATGAGGGGGGGTCTTGTCAAATATATTCAAGTTAACTAGAGTTATTGGTGTGCACGTCTTTTTATGTGTGCAGTGTTGCTGTGTTGGTCCCAAGATATTAGAGAGACAAGGTGCGTGAGGCAATATCTCTCTTATTAAGCCAACATTTGTTGGTGGGAGAGAGAAGCTTTCAAGCTTGCGCAGAGCTCTTCTTCAGCACTGACCAAATTCTTCTAGGTTTAGATCAGCTTGGAGAATTACTCCCTTATTCCTCTCCCTGAAATCAAGCATCTGCAGAAAACATTCCTAGGCCTTCTCTCTGCTAGGAGATCCTTAGTTTGGACAAGGATCCAGCAGCTTCTGGCAGCTTTTACCACAGTGGCAATTAAACTGTTAAAAAAGAAGCAAACCCCATAAAAATGAAGGGGAGGGGGAGAAATTCTGGAACTAACACATTTACCACCATGATATTATTCTCTCTGCTTGTTTGTTCTACTTCTTCCCACATCCTGTGGCTGTGCTGTTAGTTATGTTGTAAGCTCTTTAGGGCAGGGACTGTCCTTTTGTTTTGTGTTTGTACCGTGCCTAGCACAATGGCATCCTGGTCCATGACTAGGGCTCCTAGGCACTATGCTAATACAAATAAGTAACAACAACAATACTAATAATAAACCTAACGGTATAAATGCTGGAATCAGCTGGAGCCTTGTCTACACTCCAGCTCACACTGGTGCAGCTCAACCAATGGTAGCACTGATGCGAATTCCCCTAGTACAGGCACGATCTAATGTGGCAGCTCACGATCTCATCTCAAACATGGTGTTTAAAAGAGAGTTTTCTTATGGCAGTCACCTTCAGCATTAGCCCCAAATCTAAACCACTTACAAAATACAGTTCAAAACCACATAGATTTCACTGGACTCTGTAGATTAAAAATCAGCAGAGAACCAGCACCCAGCAAAGAGCAAACCTCAGAGCAACGCAGCCAGTGGAATCACCAATGGCAGGTGGAAAAGAGAGGATGGATGGTTAGAGGGGTCTGTTATGGGGTCAGGGGAATCTTAACTAAGTAGTATTTAACTGATAATTGTATCACTGCTAGGAGTAATGCAGAGACATGTACACTTTATAACGTTAAGAATTTTAAAATGGAAAACTAAAAAGCTGAACCAAAAATGACATGGAATGGAATGGAAGAGGGGGGGGTGTGGAAAAACAGGAAACAATTTCACTCTACAGTCTAGACTGAGGACCTCATCTTTGCGCTGTCATTATCTAGGGCCAGATTCTGATCACAGCAACACCACTGTAAATCCAGAGTAACCCCACTGCAGTCAATAGTGTTACTGTCAATTTAACCATAGGCCTCCTGAGATCAGAATCTGGCCCCTACTCTATGTTCTACATTCATTCCAAGTGCAAAACTCAATGGCAAGTGTCTATGCGGAATGAGTGCCAAATATGCAATAGAGCTCTGCACTGCAGTTAATAGATCCGCAGTGTTGATCAGAGAGGAGAATTTTGCCCCTAGAAAGAAAAGAGAAAATAAAAATCAATCAATCACTATAAAACCTGATAAAATGAGAAACATAAAAATGAAATTGCAGCCTACAGAAAAAACTCACAGCATTAAAACTAACCAGAAGAAATTAGAAAAAAATATTGTTCTTCATGACAAGAGAAACTGAAGTATCTATTGCAGATTCAGGAGTTAAGAAGAGAAATAAAAAGTTGCATTAACAGAAAAGCACATAATGCCCCTATCAATCATTACTTAAATTTTGCAAAAAGAACACCATAGCCTACTGCTGATGTGTTGCAAAGGAAGACGCAATCCTCCGATTTCACTAAGACTCTTCCTAATAAACTGTTTATTTAGATTAAAATCCGTTAATGCTCTGCACACCTGAAATCATAATGTATTCAGCTAATGATATTTTTCATGTCAGTTCTGTATTCCCCCCTGCTTTTCTTAAAAAAAAATCTTTGTTGAAATGAACAATAATGTCAAAAAAGTGACTTTCAGACAACGATTCGTGATAACAAGAAAAAGAATGAGGAGTTTAACATAAAGCATTTAAAATGATAACTGAGAGAGCCATCGGGGCAGAGGAGCAATGTGATTGTGCCACATGGTGATGTCCACATAAGGGAACTCTGCAAAGCCAGTGACAATTACACAGTCTGGAAAGACTGAGCTATTTTACCTCTATTTATCATTCTTATAGACGCTCCCATTTCAAAGGGATTTTTTACCTCAAGCTCTTCAAACTGTTTGCAGAGATGGCCCAAACCAAAAGCCTGCTCCAGATACCAGTGAACTGTGAAAGGGTGGAGCTTATTCATATTCCAAACAAGGATCAGGATACAAATTTTGCAGTTAATCCCTGTCTTTAAACATTGTCAAATCAACACCCCGGACTCAAACACCAACAGATGTTAGTGTGCCAGGCAATCAGTGGCCCAGATCCTAGGATGGGGTGAAGCTGATCTGTGCAGGTCAAGTTAGGTATGCAAAGATGGGTTAAAATTAACCTTTGCACTCCCACAGTTCAGCACTGATGAGTGAAGAAGAACTGGCTGAAATGGTTCCCAGAGGCTGAATCAGCTCAGAGCAGAGGAGCCTTGGCCATGTCCCTTTCTTATGCAGGCAGCACAAAGAAGCCATGACTTCTGTACGACTCTGCGTCTGTGGAGCTCATTGCTATAGTGTCTGAGTGTCATAGTGTGACATTTTGGGGATTACCAGATCAGAAAGGGGTTCTGTTGCCACCTATACCTCTACCCCGATATAACACTGTCCTCAGGAGCCAAAAAATCTTACAGCGTTATAGGTGAAACTGTGTTATATTGAACTTGCTTTGATCCACTGAAGTGTGCAGACCCCACCCCCAAGCGCTGCTTTACCACGTTATACCCAAATTCGTGTTATATCGGGTTGCGTTATATCTGGGTAGAGGCGTACTTTGTAACTTTGGATGCCCTAATGCTATGCAGCCATCATTCAGAGCCTTGACACCAGCAGCCATTCTACAAGCATAAAGGACTGACCCTGGCTTTCAGCAGCCTAGCTGCTCCTGGCAGGGCAACCTCCATTGGCCTTCTAGTCCCAAGTCTTCGCAAATCTCTCTACCCTGAGTTCTTAACACTTGGACATTCCCCTTCTGGTTCACTGCCCCCAAAGGAGTGAAACCTGCCCCGGTGATCAGTTCACATACATTCTACACCATTTGTACAACAGAGACCTGCTTGGGGGGTAATAAACAAAAGACTTATTTAATAGAAAAATCACAGATTCAAATATGAAATAGTAAAGGAAAGCAAACACATCCAGATTACACAGAAAACAAACAAAGACACCACTTCAGATTTCCATCACTTCAGATGAATTCTCTTTTTTAATATAAGTAACCTATTGCCTCTGAACAGTTTCCCAGTATGCCCCTTGTCATAGAGGGGATCCAGAATTCCATGGACAGCACACTGCCTAGAGGCTGGCCCTCCATTTCTGGATGTCCTTCACTCAGCCCCTTCTCTTTTAAGGCTGGGCAGGTTCTTCTCTCTCTCAGACTAGTGTGATTCATGGTGGGGAAATTCCCTCCTCCCTTAGGCTGTCTACACTACGCAACTTTTAGTGACACAGCTGTGCCACTATAGCCATGCTGCTAAAAGCCGCACAGCATAGCTGCTCTTTGTCAGCAGGACAGAGCTCTCCCGCCGACAAAAAAACTCCCACCCCCAACGACAGCTCTCCTGAAAGTGCTGTTCACACCAGTGCTTTTAATCCACAAAACTTTTGTCATTGGGGTGTGTGTGGTTTTTTCCCCTCCAACGACAAAAAAATAGACAAAGCCTTAGTTTTCCAAGACTGGGGTTTTTGTCTGTTTCAACTTGTTTCAATGTTTTCCCATTAACTCTAATGGTCCACCATTATCTTTTCCTGGCTGGACAATGGATGGGTACTTCACGTTAGTTTTGCGTAAACTGGCTTGGAAGGAGCCTCTCTCTGCTGTGAGGGATACCTTAAATAATAGTACCAGTCATGAGCATACCATTTTATATACCTAAGTACATAAGTATACAGACTGTGGTTATGGATCGATCTATCTCATAATGACCATCAGGTTCATAAAAGACCTTACTTGGCATATTTTTTATGCACAGTAACATTGTATACAACCAGTTGATTCAACTGCTTATTACTTCGGTTCAGACCCCCAGTTTTCCTCTTGGGGTGTCTGGACTCTTGATTATCACTCAGATGGGATGTCATGAGGCTGCATGCCACCAGGAGGAGACAGCAGCTGGCAAAAAACACACCTCACACTCCAAAAGACAAGCCCTGGCCTATGTTTATTTTTATTTGGATTAAGTTTGTGAGCCTCACGTAGTCCATAAAGACACTTGGGAAGCTTCCGTGCCCATTGGACCCTGGAGAACCTGAGCCAGCCTCTAAGATATGTTTTCCTTTGAACTGTTTGATTAGGCAAGGCTTGGGAGTCAGGCGTTCTACACTCCGCTCTGCCTTGGGTCTCAGTGTGTCATGGAGGACCATGTCACTCAACCTGCTACCTAGGAAATGATTCTCCATCTATAAAATGAGGATAAACATTACTCCTCGAAGTGCTTTACATAAATAAATGGATAAATTATTACAATGTTACTGCTACCCTGCTCCCAGGGCAGGAGGACTGGAAAAGCCATGTGGCCTGGTGGCTAGTGCCCTAGACCAAGTTACATTCCTACTTCTACCACCCATCTCCTGGGTGACCTTGGCAGGCCACATCTCCTGTCTGGACCTATGCTTAGATTGTGCCCGTTTCCGGGCAGGGACAGTGTTTATACAGTGTTAGCACAATGCAGCTCCAACATCAATTGGGACGTAAGCACTACAGCAGTACAAACAATGATAATGAATGGGGGGTTACCAATGCTACACCTTAACTGGCCAGAAGGCCTAATAGGATATCCCTATCTTGTCATCTCCCTACAAGACTAAGCTTACTTCATCAGTTATAACACTGCTCTACAGCCAAAATGCTTCTGAAATAAATGTTGTCCAACTTTACTAATTCTGGGTCACTGAGAACAAAAAATGATGCTTAAAATTGTTGATTGGCTCTAGTTTTCAAGATATGCTATTCGGTCAGTATATACGACCCTTGACTTGGGAATGGTGGAGGATAAGTGAGTTATAAAGGGAAGGGATCTCAATTTGAACCAGAAATGACTAAAATACATCTTTGACTGGATCTATGAATAAATCTATGACTGGGTTTGGACAGTACTTGCTTTTGAGGCAAAACAATGAATGATGCAATCTGAAGCTGGTATTGCATCATACATGATATGAATTGCATCATGTTATTTCTAGAAGTCATGGATGATGCAATCATAACGAAGCTTACATCACTCTGCTGAACAAATTGCTCTATAGCAGCTCTAGAAATCATACAGTGTCGTGCTCTCTTATTTGTCAGTGTTTGATTTTGCAAAGGGACACATTTCTGTTTACCCAAAGTGAGCAGAGATGCCTCGTACTTGTGTGAACAGTGCAGATAACTTCTGCTATGTTTGTGGTGAAGTGACTTTTGCATCACAAAAGCGCAGTATAACCACTCTGGTTAAGAAAGCCTATCACCTTTATTTTGGCTGCAAAATTGGAGATCAGGACAAGAGGTGGGCCCCACACATATGCTGCAAGACTTGTGCAACAAATCTTGGCCAGTGGTTGAACAGGAAAAGGAAATCTATGCCTTTTGCAGTGCCAATGATTTGGAGAGAGCCAACAGATCATAGCAGCAATTGTTACTTCTGCATGGTGCCTCCAGTTGGGAAAAGTGTGTCAAAGAAGAAAAAGTGGACTGTGCATTTTCCAAACATTCCATCAGCTATACGCCCAGTACCCCACGGAGAAGGACTGCTGGTTCCTGATGCACCAGAATCATTCTCACTTGAGTCAGACGAGGAAGAGGAAGAGGATGAAACTTCTGGTCCTGAACCATCAATGTCACAGGTGTCATAACTTTAGTCCCAGATTTGGACCTTAGCATCCAAAATATGGGGGTTAGCATGAAAACCTCCAAGCTTAGCTACCAGCTTGGACCTGGTACTTGCTGCCACCACCCAAAAAATTAGAGTGTTTTGGGGCACTCTGGTCCCCCTGAAAAACCTTTCCTGGGGACCCCAAGACCCAAATCCCTTGAGTCTCACAACAAAGGGAAATAATCCTTTTTCCCTTCCCCCCTCCAGGTGCTCCGGGAGAGATACACAGACACAAGCTCTGTGAATCCAAACAGAGTGACTCCCCCTCTCCGTTTCCAGTCCTGGAAACAAAAGCACTTTCCTCTTCACCCAGAGGGAATGCAAAATCAGGCTAGCAAATCCAACACACACAGATCTCCCCCGATTTCTTCCTCCCACCAATTCCCTGGTGAGTACAGACTCAATTTCCCTGAAATTTCCCAGAAAAGAAATCTCCAACAGGTCTCAAAAAGAAAGCTTTATATAAAAAGAAAGAAAATACATACAAATGGTCTCTCTGTATTAAGGTGACAAAATACAGAGTCAATTGCTTAGAAGAAATATGAATAAACAGCCTTATTCAAAAAGAATACAAATCAAAGCACTCCAGCACTTATATTCATGCAAATACCAAACAAAAGAAACCATATAACTTACTATCTGATCTCTTTGTCCTTACCCTTAGAAACAGAAGACTAGAAAGCAGAAACTACTTCTCCAAAGCTCAGAGAAAGCAGGCAGACAGACAACAAAGACTCAGACACAAAATTCCCTCCACCCAAAGTTGAAAAAATCCGGTTTCCTGATTGGTCCTCTGGTCAGGTGCTTCAGGTGAAAGAGACATTAACCCTTAGCTATCTGTTTATGACAACAGGACCCACATTTTCTCCCATCCTCCTCCTCTGAACCACACCTCATAGCACAAGGTGAACTGAATGACCTTGTCAGGGATTTGGAACTACCCAAGAGTAAGGCAGAGCTGTTGGGCTCCAGACTACAGCAGTGGAATCTCCTGGCAGGCTATCAGGGCAAATGGAGCCCATCAATGCTTGCAGACTATTGCTGGACAGTGACAAGAGATGCTCCATTGAATGAATACAAGAGACAAGCCAAGAAGCGCCGAGTAGACACTGAATAGGACTAAACTACGTACATAATAGTTTTTTGCCTTGTGTTTCATAATAAATTTTATTTATATAACCCTTTTGCTGATTTTTAAAGTGTTACATAAACAGGACAGGTGAAATATTATCATGTAAAGCAACCATAAACACATGAAAAGACCTAGGTTTACAATTTATGATTAAAACTCTACTATCTACACAATATACATAGACATAAAATGTAAAAACTTAAATATGTTAGAAACAGTAGCCAATCAGTTGTTTTAATTGTCATATTTGAATTCAGCACATCAAAATACATAATAAATAGCACATTTTATCTCTGAAGAAGACGACTTCTCAAAAATTGTAGACCAGTGTAATTGTTTCTATTGTGGTGAAGACCCAGGCCACAACCAAGAATCAGGGACCCATTGTACCAGGCACTGTACAGACAAATAATATAAAGTCCCTGACCTAGAGAGTTCACAAGCTAAGGTTTAGACAAAATGTCACATGTGAATAAAGGGAGTGAAAGGACAAAGTTATTTTAGAGTCATGTGTGCACACATAAATTAGTCCTCAACAGCGTTCCTTCTTCCTGTTAGCTAGAGAAGAAACACACTGGATGATTTCTGCACCTAAACAAGATGCTAACCAGGGGGTGAATCTCTTTTATACTTTCAGAAAAGTCCTGATTTAGTGTGATATGCTAGTGCTAAGTTCTTTAATTCTTCAGTGAAGCTAAAATATGCCTGCCTACTGTATAACAGCTTTCTTTTTACCAGTGTGACCTGAAAAGGTAGGGATTAAAGTAGAGGCCTCGTCCTCAGTAAACCTGAAAACTTATTATACAATGAGGACTTTGAAATGCAGAACTTTACTTTGCTTGGTTATCACTCAAGTTGCAGATTTCACACTTGGCATTGCTGTTGCATTGGTCACCTTATCCTTGTACAGAGGGTGACATGATCACATGAGGATAACTGGAGGGGTTTTCCCTCCCGCCTAGTCTAGGTGCTACTGCAATACAAAAAATAAGTAATAGAAATACCTTTGAGGTAACCCATACCATCTCCATAACGGTGCAAGATTGGACAGACTAGTGTCTCAGCCAAGCTTGTTTTCAATGTACCAGTGCACAGAGTTTCCACCACTTCCCTTAGCAGCTAACTCAAGCAAGTCTTTACTCTTCACTGAGACTTTTGCCTCAGATAAGGCTGCAAAATTAGGACTGTGATTATTGTGAAACCATGATAAGTTTTACACACAAGTGCAGAAATGGTGAAGCTGTGCATTTCACACTAGAGTTGCAACCGTGCAAGGTTTTGAGCATTCTCAGCTACCCTTGAACACAACACCTTGCAGGATCAAGGCTTAAACAGGACTCTGAAAACTCAAAGCTTATTCATTTTAATTATCTTAATTGGTATACAAGTGATCTACACATTTCCAAACTAAAGGAAATGAGGAGATCAAGCTTTGTGATGTGGCTACTCAACCAGATAAGATCAAGAGATCCTTACTCAGTAAAGTAGCTCATTATTATTGCTTTGTAATTTATTACACATATTATACATTACCTAAAAGTCCAGTCAGCAGACAGAGCTGCAAAGAGAAATATAGTATAGTAGCTTGCCATTCTGGTTGGCTGAGATGATCTGCTAACATTATAATTTAAACTTGCTACCATTCTGAGAATTGCATAGAATAGGGTCCTCTGTTGGATGAAAGACTGCTTCCATACTGAGCCTGAAAAACTGTTTCAACTGATTAATCAAATTACAGTTTAGTAATTCCTCATGATTTACATTATCAGTTTAAAACTGAAACATTATTTGATCAAATTTCAGGATGTTAACTTCCATCTTCTATAGCACCTTATCTGCATCTGACTATGTCCTGATTAATAACAATTCACTAAAGAACCTGTATCGATCTGAAGTCATTTCAAAAAGAATTATGCAAATAGTGTCTTTTTATTGGGCCGCAGGGTGAGAGATTTTCAAAGAAAAGAATAAGATGTAATTTCAGCACACTTAGAAAAGGTGGTTGCAGAGGAAAATGAAATCTCTGAAGTAGAAATTTGCAGGCAGGGGTTTTGTGCTAGTATGTGTAAAGTGATGATTATTTACGAGTGAGCCTGTGAAGGAGAAAGACACATGCCAGCTTTTATCAATAAATAATTACTGAACAGAAAGCAGATATCATGCAACCTAGTTTCACTTTTATTGCTGGCCTAGGTGGTGATCTCTCCATTTAAATTGCAAAATCAGAAAAGACCATTTAATGTGGCAGGTCCCATGAATGGCAAAGATGGGTCTATACAAAGATTTTTTTTTAAATATCTCCATGGATTGATTATTGCCAGCAAAGGCTCCTGACAGCACGTGGCTGAGGGCCAGATTGAAGTCCCATGATCCATGCACATAGAGGGCACATTCTGCATGAAAGGTAGGGCTCAGCTTCCCTCACAGCACCTTTCCTCATGGCAGGCAAGATGGGTAGTGGAGATCCACACTGCCTCCACCAGGAATTCAAGGGCATCCACAGTTGGGGAAGACCTTTGTAGTGTGGCTGCAATGAAACACACTGCTGGGGATCCAAAGGATTCTGCCAGAGGTCAGAGCCAGAGTATAGGCACAGGGCTTCTGCATGTATGGTTGTGACATCCTGCAGCTCCATGTGGATCCATGAGAATTTCTTAGGTCTATGGGCAGGACCTGGAGGTTTTGAATATGGTGGGCAAACCCCACCCTTTGACATGACAGTGTAGGGAGATCTCAAACGAGTCTCCAGAGCCCCCTCACACGTATGTGAACTGGGCATAAGAAAGGATCAGAGGTGAGCTGGCCAAAATGTTAAACATATATTGTAAAAAAAAAGGGGGGGGGTTGTTAAAAATTCATTTCCTTCAAAAGATTCTATGACACGTTGTGGAAAACTAAAGAGTTTGTCTGAAATGAACATTTTCCATGAACATTTCCCTACTGGTGGAAGAACTATTCTGGGGGGGAGGGGATAACAGGTGTTTTAACCACCCCTAGATGAAGCCATTTTGATGCAAGCTGAGAGATGAACTGATATGAATAGCTGATGGCCTTCAAGATTGCATAGTGGGCCAGCGGGGAAGCCCTCATATACAGAGGTCAGCAGACTCATTCTCACAAGAGCCCAGTGAGTTAGATAAGCAAATATCAGCAGCACCATTTTACAGATGAAGAAACAGAGGGAAAAAGGTTAAGTGACATTCTCAAGGCCACAAAAATCAGAGTCAAAGGTAGGAGAGGCCCCCAGGAGGGTGTGATCTTAAGTCAGGTGCTTGGATCAGATCAGGATGCAACTGGCTGGTGAAGAACTGGTCAAATGCTGCCTATAGTGTATTTTTTACCTACATCAGAGCAGAGAGAAGTCTTGCAATGAGTCGCTAGCAGAGCTGCAGTGACAAAATCTAACAAAGTTTAAAGTGCATGAAAGAAAGATTAAAAAAAGGGTGGCAGTAAGTAAGTCACATGACTGAAGAACTGCTCATGCCCAGCTTCCATGGGGAAAGCCTGCTTTCTGGGAAGGAGAAAATATTGAGTAATAACCAATTTAAACAGTCAAACCACATTTTTTAAATATGGCGGGAGGTGGAAGAGAACATCCAAAGACGAAGAAAACGGGCCACCATGAACACCAAGAATAGAGATAAAACTCCCCACATAAAACTTCATGGTAAAATTCAATCCCTGTGCAGAAGGCCCTTACAAAGCCTATGTGCCTCTTAAATCCCTATTTAGGACTTGTCCGTAAAGAGGGTGGGGGAATGTACCAATGCATGCTCTGAGGGTAGATTCATTGCATTGATGTAATATGGGTCTTGCACTGGTGCAGGCCCCATATTACCCCAGTGCGACACATCTCCACTGGGAGGTTGCACCAGAATAGTGACAGCAGTACAGATATCCCCAGTACAGACCCCCTACAGAAGAATGAATCTCACCCTCTAAGAATCAGGTAACTTCACTGGGGCAGGGACTGTCTCTTTGTTCTGTGTCTGAAAGCACCCAGGACAATGGGATTCTGATCCCTAGAATCATACAAATGTTGGGCTGGAAGGCTCCATGAGAGGTCATCCAGCGAAGTCCCTCTCTCTGTGCTGAGCAGGACCAAGTAAACACACCATCCCTAACAGGTCTGTTTCTAACCTGTTCTGAAAAACCTCTAATGATGGGGATCCCAAAACCTCCCAATCCACATCTTAACCATCATAGTCAGAAAGTTTTTCCTAATATCTACTACATTAAATCTCCTGTGCTGCAGATTAAGTCAATTACTTTTTGTCCTGCCTTCAGTGGACGTGGAGAACAATTGACCGCTGTCCTCTTTATAACAGCCTTTAACATATTTGAAGACTCCTCCCCAAACTTCTTTTCTCAAGACTAAACATGCCCCATTTTTTAATTCCCCATAGGATAAGTTTTCTAAAGCTTTAATCATTTTTGTGCCTCTCCTCTGGATTCTTCCCAATTTGTTCACATCTTTCTTTAGTGTGGTGCCCAGAACTGCACACAGCACTCCAGAAGAGACCTAATCAGTGCCAAGTAGAGCAAGACAATTACCCACCACTTCTTATATATGAGACTTCTGATAATACATCGTGAATTTTTATGTTGGCCTTTTTCACAACCACGTCACACTGTTGGCTCATATTCAATTTGTGATCCACTGTAATTCTGTGACAAAGTGCTGGAAGCAAGCGAGTGAGCCAGCACTCTGATCACTTAGACATCAATCAGCTCCCCTGGGGAAGGCTAATTAAGGGAGGTGCAGGCTGGGAGGCTGGATGAGCCAATTAATCCATCAGTTGAGGGGTATAAGAAGGAAACAGGAAGTACTAGGGAGCGGGAGAGAACGAACACGCAGGTATGCATACTAGCTGAGAACAGTGTATGCACAGATCTCCAGGAAAGAATGGAGACATCTGTTCCTCCCCAGCCCTGCAGGATAGGGATAACGGTAGAGACGCATAGTACTGAATATTGCTGCTAGTGATGGCAATATAAATAAATCGCACAAAATTGCCACCCAATGGACTGAGTCTGAGAGGTTCCTGAGGTATCTAAGGATGGGGATGGAGGGTGCCTGTCATAAACCCCAAAACTCTTTTCAACAGTACTACTACCTAGCCAGTTATTCCCCCATTTTGTATCTGTGCATTTGAATTTTCCTTCTTACATGTAGTACTTTACACTTGTCTTTATTGAATTTCATCTTGTTGATTTCAGACCAATTTTCCAATTAGTCAAGATCATTTTGAATTCTAATCCTGTCTTCCATAGTGCTTGCCAACCCCTCCCAACTTGGTGTCATCTGCAAACTTTATAAGTATACTTTCCACTCGATTATCTGAGGCACCTCTAGAGCTCCTGGGTAGTACCACACTATAAATAAATATTATTATAAGAGGAGGAGGAACAAAGAGATAAACAAATGAGGAGGAAACTTTGGTTTGAATTCTTTTTCTGTCCTGGAGTTGAAAGAATGTACTCCACAGAGCACTGAAATACCCTGCTCAGCTCTATCACAAGAATAGATATATAGATATATTAAGTGCAGCTAGACTTCAGATCTGCCCTGAAAATCAGACTAAAACACAGGATCCAAAAAATCACTTTCCTTCAGTTTTATCTCTGAGAAAAATACTTTCTTCATGCCGTTCCCCCCGATGCACACGTTACTGCAGCTATGCCACTGTTTGAAGAATGTGCTGTTTATTCTCTGGGGGATGGCAAAGAGATTTTTTTCCTATGGGGGAAAAAAAAAGCTCTCCCCTAGCTGGATAAATGTAAAGTGTTCCCTTTCACACTCTCTCAAGACTTGTCTCTCTCTCAATTTGTATTTATTTTAGGGGTATGCTGTATTCAGCCCAGTGTAATACCTGATCCTGCTTCCATGAAATTAATTCAAAAAAATGGATATTAGGGTTACAGAAGATGCCCTCAGCATGGGCCATCTCTTCCCACAGAGAAAGGCATTTGCCATCTTCATGGCACCATCTCCCTATGCCCAGACCTTATAGAACCCACTCTGCAGGGACAGGGATCCCCAGAAGGGGAAGTAATGGGTCTCGGTTAGCAGGGAGGGGCCAGGATGGCGTGGAATACATGCATCACTTTCTCTCACCTCAGTCCCATATGGAAAATCCCCAGAGAGTTTATGCAGCCTGGGGTGGGTGTTTTACTTCTTCTGTGGTCCCACTGAGTAGGAAACTCCCCTTGAAGAGGCACTCTAATGGCAACAGTAGCTAGAAATCCTGGCACTGCAGCTCTGGCTAAATCCACATTGTCTGCGATCCAGAAAGGGCTCAGAGCCAGCAGGAAGGCACAGGCCCTGTAAGTGTGCACAGATCCCAGGGGAATGGAATTTGGGAGCGGGAGTGCTGATCATTCCGAGGGGTGGTAACATTGCTTGTTCTTGGTGTAACAGTCTGAGGAAAACTCCATCAGTGGGTTCCCACCATCCAGCCCCTAGTCATGGCTATTTCCCTGGGTGAGCCAGGCTAATGTAACTGGCTTATTAATAATGCATTCAGACTGGAAGGAACACTGGAGTAATTTCTCTGTGAAAGGATGTGACTTGAACACACAACGTGCAATGCAAGTCATGGATCTGTGCATGTGCACACCAGGTAAAATGCATGTGCTGGATGATGTGCATGCATAAGGCAAATACAAATCTGTGAGCTCGCTACTGGAAATATATTACTCTGAGCTAATAAATCTGGGGTTTGTTGCAAGCTACCGTGTAACTCTTAATAACTCAACTGTTGTCTAAAACATGTGGGGCCAGATTGTGGCTTCCTCTATACAACATGCAAGGAGACAAGAGCACAAGCAGCCTTCCTCTTGGGACCTGGCCGAGGCCAGCCTCAATGTGCAGGACCACAAGCATCACCATGTACATGCGCTGACATTGAGGAACTGTAACTTTTTAATGTCAACCCTACCCTTCCTGCTGTTCTTTATAGGTCACCCTCACATGTTGCATCACATTTAAATTAGGGTGCATGCTCTTTAGGGCAGGGCCCTTGTGTTTTATTTGCTCCCACATGCTAACCCCTGTGGGCACTGTAAAATTACTTATATTATGACCCCTGAGGCTCCAACTACAATCAGGCTGTCACTGTGCTACGAGTTATATCAACACAATGAGAGCGTCCATGCCTGAAGAGCTTACAAACTAAATAGACAAGAGAGACTGAAGTTGGGAGGGAAAACAGAGGCACAGAAGAGTGAAGTAACATGGCCAAGGGCACACAGCAAGTTAGTGGAAAAGCTAGAAATAGAGTCCAAGTCTCCTGAGTTCCAGTCCAGTGCCCTGTCCACTAGACACTTGTCTCCCAAGGAGCCATTTTTCCCCCTTTTTACTGATGAGGAACTGAAGCACTGAGATATTATACAGGAAGTCCGGAGAGAATGGGAATTAAAGCCAGATTTTCTGCATCGAATCCAGTGCCCAAGTTAAAGAGCCATCCTTCTATTCACTTGTAATAAAACTACAGAGGCACAGTCCTAGACTACCACCACCTGAAGGTGGGGTTATGGCTTTCTCTCTCTCTCTCTCACACACACACACTCACACACACAAGCCAACAGAGCCAATATCTCTGTTTAAAGTCTGGAGAGCTTAAGCCTTATATGATGACTGCTATTTTGGCCCATGCACCAGCAATTGAACAGGGACATCCAGAACTGAAAGCACAAGTTTCTCCAGCTTGAGCTCAAGAGCCAGGCTCTCCAGCTAAGGATGGACTTGTATCCTCAGCAGATCAGAGGCAGAAGGGGACCTGTAACACACTGTGACAGAGTGCTGGGAGCTAGCAGATGAACCAGTACCCTGATCACTCTGATACTAATTAGGTCCCCCAGAGAGGTCTGACTGGGGACAGGGATGTAATTATCTAATCAGGCTGGGAGTGCTAGAGGATTAATTACCCCCATCAGCAGAGAACTGATAAAAAGGAGGAGGAAGAAGAGCAGTAAGGCTAGCTGAGCCCAGATTCAGAGAGATCTCAAGGAAAGGAGATCACTTCTCCTCTTGGTTCCTGGAGAGAGGGCTGATGAGACAAGGGATGCTACAAATAGTACATCCACATGGAGCTTTAAAGATACAGGTGGAGGGAACTTAAACTGTACAGCATGGTTACCGAACCAATAGAGCCTGAGCAGATTTCTATGGTACCAAAGGCAGGAACAGAGTATGGCTTGCTACATACATGCGCATCTATGTGTCACGCTCATAGTACAGCAAGTATTCTCCTGGAGCCCCATTAGGAATGCTGCCTGAGTCATCTCAAACTCTTTCTGCTGCTCCTACTTCACTCTGGTCACTCTTCACCCTGCCATCTCCAATGCCAGCTACTCCTTAACAGCACAATTTAGTCCATAGCAAGAGGTTGTTTTGTTAGATAGCTTATAGAATGGACTGTCACCAATCAGGGTTTCAATGGATTCAGGCTGTTTTGTTGGAGCTTACCAATAATAATAATTAATAATAATAATAAATACAGTAAAAACGAATCCACTCTTAAGAGACTTAAATATCATTATTCTTCAGTTTAAGTACATTTTAATACAGTTCTCTACAATAGGGTCTCCATTGGCCATAGCTAAATATTTGTTCAGCATGTTTACAAATTTAATATCACACTAATCATCAGTGAGGAGTAACCTAATGATAACTTCAGACTTTCTAAAGCTGGTTGGAAGAGTTTCAACAAGACTTTTCTCTTCAAAAAAGTTTTTGATAAGATTTCTGAGGTCCAGGGTGGACTCTCCAGGCATTTAGAGAGAGAGAGACAGACCGACCGACCTAAACTGAAAAAACTGACCCTTTTGATCCAATAAATAAATAATTTTTAAAAATGCATTTTGACAATTTGTAAAGTTTGTAAAGTTTTATTGTGAATGGAACTGTCATTTTCCAGCCAGTTCTAACACTAACCTAAAACATTCAAAGCATAGGTATTGTAAACATTAATAGATTTTATCACGCTGCTTTGGCAACAAAAAAGGAAGTTGCAGAATCCACCACATCACCGTCCGAGTGTAGAAATGGTGAGAAAAGATAGAAGATGATGCTTAGTGATGCTCTGGCTGAAAGTTTAAATCACATAATTGAATCTGGTAAATGGACAATACAGTTTATAGACAAATGTTGATTTACTTTTGTGTCTTCATCAATAGTTTTGATCCCGTATTGATAACGCAGTACAGGTTATATTGCTCCTCTATTAGAATGAAATACTGCAGCATTACATAGTTTTCCTCACACTTGAAAAAGTTTCAAGGAAAAGGAATGAAAAGTCAGCTCAGTCAAAGTTCACTATAAAAAGAAACCATGAAGGGCTGGTGAGACAAGAAATCAAAAGCTGAGATGAAAAGGTAAGAGAGCAGAAAAATGGACTAGATACTCCAAACTATCTGGGAATCAAAAAATCAGCAGAATTACAAAAGTATAAGCAAATAAGTAAAGAGTGGTTCAAATTGGGCATTTCAAAGATTATTGTTATTTTGAGCCAAGATCTTTAAAAATGCCTACCTAAATTTATACTCCTAAATTCTTAAATGTTGCTAAATAAATGACCTGATTTTCAAAAGCACTAAGGACCCAGCATTTCCAGTTGCCCGCAATGGGAGCTGCTGGGATGCTCAGTCAAGACGTCTGAAAATCAGGCCTCTCCAAAGGACCTTTATTATGGACTAAGGAGTCTATGTTTAGGCAGCTACTTTTAAGATTTTTTTGAAAATCTTGCCTTTGATAATTAGGCATGGCCTCATTTTACACTAATTGAAACCAATGGCAAAGCTCCCACTGACTCCAGTGGTATTTTATTTTTAAAAAAAGAGGGGAAAAAAAGAAGAAAAAACATATTTCAATCCAATTAAGCATCAGCTGGATGCTGTGCAAATAGAAAAACCAGTGTCACAGCCCCAGAAAGATTCCAATCTAGATTTACAATGCTGGTCAGATAATTTACAAATTAAGATTTTTACTAATGATAGGGAAAATAACCTACTCCTTAACAAGGGCTTTCCTTCTATTCCCTGCATGATAGGGACTTTCAGGCTGTCAAGATAATTTTGTAGGCCTAGCCTTTAGCCAACTAGCCTTAGCCAAAATACCCTTCATTTTCCTAAAAGTTGTTTACTCAAATACACTGTCTGGAAATGTACCAGGAGGGGCCCCGGGGGAAACACATTGCAGCTTGGTGGGTTATAGTGTAGCAATAAGTGCTTGCTTAAGGTAACCGGAAGTCACGGGTCACATAACAGTTAGCCCCACACGACCACCCTGAGGACAATAACAGGAAGGTTGTGAAACATGCTGCTGGAATTGCAATAGGTAAGCCATATAAGGAAAGTTATCAATTATGTTCCGCAATATTAACGATGCAAAATACCAAATAAGGAATATATCAAATGTACTACTGAGTGACGCTTTGCGGTTTTAAGTTTTAAAAGCTGGTAAAAATTGTAAAGGGCAGACCAGCCGACCCTCTGCGTAGGGGACCGCTGTTGTCTCCCTGTGTGCACACTTGTAATCAATAAAGAAGCCTCAAGCTGTTCTGATTCAAATTCAACGGTGTGGATGGTTTTTCCACAACACTAAGAACCTGATCCAGAATCCAGTGAGATCAACAGGAATCTTTCCACTGGCTTCAGTGAACTTTGAATCAGGTCCTTTAGCACCACATTTGGTTCTCCATGAGTTGTGAGGTCAGGTTATTTGTTACCAGGTATCTGAACAGCTACTGTGTAAATATAAACATGTTCACACATTCTGAAAATTGTAAATTTTCATATCAGTAATTAATCAACTAAACATTTGTACCAGAACCTCATTATTCACTATTTGTCATTTGTTACTCATTCCTCTCTGGTTTAGAATGTTTTAATCAGCCAATTAAGGATCAGAAACAATTCCAAGCGATTTAGGTGACCAGCCACATAACACTAAGTGCATAATCAATATGAATGGTTCACAAAAAAAGTCTCAAAAGTACAGATCCAAACTATTTTACAAATACTTACCATTCATAATCAGTTTGCTAACCAAAACCAGGCTAAATAAATAACAAACATGACATATCACGAATAGTTTGAATATCTCTAGATTTTTATGCAGTTTATTGAAAAGTTCTTTACGCTGCACCCCAACAAGGGAAGAAACAGGGGTGCCAGTCCAGTTTCAGCAGTATGCTAGGCCATGGAAGACACTAAAAGCTGTCTCCAGAGCTCTGTGGATCAACAACCCTGAAAATATCTTTGTAATGATGCAGACCTACATGCTGCAGATTGCTGCTAGGGGGATCAAAACAGAGGTCACTGTGGAAAATAAAAGATCCACCCTTTGACAAGGTGAGGTGTGGCCTGAAGCTGCAGGAGCAGCCATAGAGTGTCTTCACATCATGAAGGTATCAGGTGGCCCTCTATCAAGGGACTGTTGACCCAACTGGTTATCATTGAAGTCAGTGGCAAAATTTCCATTGACTTCAGTGGGAGCAGAATCAGGCTCTATACTCTGCCCTTGCACAGGACCCAGTGATCTAACAGGACTTTTTGTATTATAATCCCTTATCTTATGTTGAGTTAACAAATTGATTCTGATCTACTATTTACCTGAGGTTTCTTTCCTGCTCCTCTCTGGATCACCAACCGCACGACACAAACCACCATTAGCGAATAGTCAAACAGTTCACAAACAAGCCTCAATCTTGTTTGCCGCTATATTTCCTTTCTCACCCCTTTCCTCCCAAACCAGTTGCTAACCTGGCATATTGGGATTTATACATTCTTGGAACAGCATTAAAAAGAGAGTGGTAAAACCTCCTCCTCTTATGAGACTCTTAGCCCACCCATTTAAAAAAAATAAACCCCTTACAGAAAAAAAAATTATGAGAAAAGAAATGAAGAGAGGTGGGGGTAATGAGCAAAGAAGGAATTGGGAGGCTGCCATGCAAGAAAAGTATTGTTTACAACAAACAGCGAGATACAAAGAGAATTGGCCAGGTGAAAGTGTCTGATTGTGTTACAGTGAGCCCAGTTAAATGAATATCTGACACAGAATAAATCTCTTAATAAAATTACTGCACTCTAGTCCCCTACATGCTGCATACATAATAAAACTCTTTAAAATGAATAGCTGATAAGGGAATGAAGCTGTTCAATGAATGAACAAACACACATGCACACACCCCAAATGGTGAAACATACTCATTGTGATTATCAGACTGTTAAAATAATAACCCTGTGAAACAAATACATCTGCCCCACAGCAAATTATGTCTCTGCTGTACTTATGGTGAAACCTTCCACAAACACATGATAAAGGAATAAACCTGTTAAAGGAATAAATTGACTGTACACTAAGGTTATCCACAGATTTACACTGGACTGCAGTGATAAACCTTTTTCATTAGTCCAATAGATCATAGGATACACAGTACTTACAAATGTTTCAGCATTAAATGTAAGCAGAAGCACTCCGCTGTATGCATGCATTTGGGGGCAAGTGGGTTGATAAGGAGAGCGAATGTTGCTTTACAAAATATCTATCAGTGAACATTAGCAGCATAACTGATCAAGAGATGAACTGGCCATAAAACATCCACTACAAACCAGTATTTCCAGAGAGCTCAGGCCATTGCAGCTGTGGCTGTTCAGCACTTCTGAAAATCAGGCTCCCTATTTAAGTGCCTAGCTCTATACACCCAGGTTTGGAAAATGTGCATTTTGGACAAGGCACTGTCTTCAATACAGTTTAACCTCTAGAGGCTCTTACTGTTGGGGATCGCTATCCATTTCAGGATTTCTCAAGACAGTCAGAGTCCAAGATTTATTTCAGGCACTGAATCACCACAATGCAGCAAGTCTTGAAGATGCATCTTTTAATGTGCACTGACACGACATACCATTGCAACATGAGGATGCAACGCCAAGAAGCATTGTTGCAACATCCCAAGATAAAGGTACAAATATTTGTGCATCATGATGGCATAAGGAAGTAACTTTTTGCTTGCGAGATGTTCATGATGGTCCCTTTTGGCCTTAAAGTCTAAGTCTATGACTCTGTTATAACATGATTTTCCACCCTTCTGTCTATTGCCTTCATCTCCAGTGGCTATTTCCATCCCATGACAACAGAAGAGAGTTTTCAGGACCCCTCTGCAATCTAGCAATATGATTGCCACCTTCCCTATGACCTGTGTTGAACACCCCACACTGAG